>NC_056705.1:23697405-23997405 GCF_018831695.1 Puntigrus tetrazona | reverse complement strand
AATATGAAAAAATTAAATAATTGTTAAAAATGAATGCTTGAATGTGTGATACGTCAAAACATTGAATGCCCAGCTTGGAAGTAGGGGATTTTTCAAGTGCACTTGAAGGCAGCATGATGTACAAATCAGCACTCAGACCGCTTGGCCAATCAAACCGGAACTAACTGTTGTGGTAAGGGTGTTGCACCATTGAAGAGATGGTTTAATGTTCTTGTTTTTTATAAAGTATTTGAAATTCTGAATCAGAAACAGAACTCTGTGACCTAGTTTGTAGCCTACTTTACTGGCCTTGGCAGGATGGAAAATACATGGGAGTTTTGGACAAAAAAAATTGAAGCATATGTTTCTCACGTCTATGTTGAGTATGGTTGTGTGTGTGTTTTTGCATAATAGATTGTTTATTTCTTGTTATAGAGTAAAACAACAAAATAGGCCAAAGGTTATGAAGCATTAGATAAGCCACACGATGGTGATTCACATTCAAGTTTGTGATAACCATGATTTTCCTGCCTCATGCAGATACAGATCCTGAGACTTAGCAAATGATAAACATGTTCAGACAATTCTGAATACCAAAGCACAGTTAGTTGATAGATAAAAACTGAGTCAATCCTCCCTATGATTTTCAGTTCTTCCTCTAATATTACATGATATTTGTTATATATGGATTGAGAATCATGCATTCGGTCAGAACATTTATTTGAGTTGAGTTTACAGTGGTTTAAAGGGAACAAAGGATAATGGCTGAGCAAAAAGTGAAGAAAGACTCAACAAGAAGGGTTTATGAATTATAGTTCATATTTGTTAAAAAGCAGTATGTTGCCAGTCTGCTATAGATGATTCAGGAAATACCACTCTGAAACTGCAGAGATGTAGCAAAGGATAGATGGTGAGAATGTGGGGGCCCCACAATTCTTAAGTAGTTCATCCAATGGGTTGGGTTTAGGTTTGTATTCAGTCTGTCTTTGTCACCCCCTCCCTTTGGCTCCTCTTCTTTTCTCTCTCTGCCCTCAATTTCTTCCTGAGGGTTATACTTTTAACCATAACATTTTTTTCTCTTTAGTGAGCTTTAGTGAATAATAAAAAAGCCTTTTTATATTTTTTGTATCTTGATCTCAATCCCGATCAAGTTAAAGCCTGCTTTCAGCACGTTAAATTCAAGAGCATTACCCTGTGGACATTTTTACCAGTTGCACAGGTCAAATTTTCACTGTTTTCAGTCCTTGGCACTGCACGTGTACTCGCTGTCTCTTAGGGAGTGATGGAAAGCTATAATATCTCATCAGAACATTGAATCCAGAGCTGCTCCTGGGCTGTAGACCTCCTCAGAGATTGGGTGATGTCTTTGGCCCTGGATTATCAATCCATTATACCTTGGCAGCAATATAAAGGTACATCTTGGCAGCTTAAACCATCACATCGAGCATCACTAGATTGTGTCTGCTTGTACCTCGTAATGTTTTTCTCTTTCTTGAACGTTCACAGCTCACATGAGCAGTCAGGTAACTTCATCTCTTCATGTGGTCGAGATGTGCATCTCTTGTACACATAAAGTGGCTGTCTCTCGGCTCATGGCCCAGATAAAGCATTATTTATAGAGTGTGCTGGCCATCTGCAGTGCTGTGTCAGAAAAGACTTTATTAATAGGAGCGAAGAGCTGGGTGTGTTTCTTTCTACCGTTACAACAATATTAATAGTTTGTTGCTAAATTTGGTAGAGCGAATAAGATGTCACACAGGTGGAATTTCCTTTTTTGGGCCATTACATTAAATCCTATTCAAAACATAAAGACATGCACACTGAAATGTACAGATATATTATATTTACCAACATTCTTGCTCACGCACAAACTTGAGCCTATTTACTTAGACAGCTTTCTACATGTGATCACAAACCGTGTCAATTTGTAATTATTGCAGGTTTCTGATCTCTTTTTTTCCCACTTCCCAATAGGAAGTTACCATGTTAGCACATCTGGTTCTCTTAATCTCTTGCGAGTCAAGAATACGGCAGATATTAATGAGGATTAGAGTGAATATGTATCAGGTTCAGCTTCCATCCTTGTCATTTCATAGTATCAAAAGGGTTCCCGGTAGTTTGTTTTGTTCATATCTTAATACTACCAGTGATTCTAGTCTGGATTATGTACTGGACATGTATTGGCTGTAAAAATGTTTACTCTGAAGTATAGGTGGACATTAAATGTTTTTTGGGGTTTTTTTTTTCAATGTCCTGTTCTTATAGCTTTTCCACCCTTGAAGAATAAAGTAAGAAATTATTCTTTAAACCTATATATTGAGAAATATATCATGCCAAGTGTTTACTATTATAGTTGTCCTTCAGTAACAGATAGTTGTGGTTGCTCCATCTGGACGTCATTAGAGTTGCACATCCTTCCTGCATATTTTCCATCATTCTCTTCTTTTCTGTAATTCTTTTGTCTAATAAGTCTGTCTGCAGCTTCATTCTCACAATCCTGAGCCTGTTTGAATAAAGCCTGTAGGTGTGACTGTGGAAGACGATGGAAGACTTGAGCTTGAGCTCATTGGATATTTTTCAATCCTGATTTTCCTTAACTTGACTAAGTTGGATATGAATCCCTCTCTCTCTCTCTCTCTCTCTCTCTCTCTCTCTCTCTCTCTCTCTCTCTCTCTCTCTCTCTCTCTCTTTCTCTCACTCACACACACACACACACACACACTGTTTAGACAGAATTAGGCCTCCTGGCGTCAAGTCGGCATCAAGTTAACTGACCATAGCACTGATGCACAGCCTGTTTCTAATACACAGCCTGGTTCTAAGTTCATCATCCATCATAATGCCAAAAGCAGAAGCCTCCCACACACACAAACTCATGCACACAAAAAACGAGCCCTGCAGAGGCAGCCAGCGGAACTTCCATTGACCTTCATGTCTCTCAGAAGTGACTGCTGTAGGGGGAGAAGACCGCTTGTAGAAAGATCCTGGGAGGAGAGTGGGAGAGAAGCAAAGAAAGACGTGGTCCAAAAAGAAAGCACAGCACTAAATAGTCAGATGATGGGAAAAGAATTAGTCAGAGAAAACAGATGAAAAAGAATACATGTTGGGCAAGATGGTCATTTGGAATGAGTTGGTTTGAATGCTTAGGGAGATCCTACATTGCAGTCTCTGCAATTTTCCTTTGCTTCTTTCAGCACGGCGGATAACTGAATGGATGGCTTGAGTCAGGCTTTATCTCTCCTTGAATGAGTTCCTAAGAAAGCATGAATAGAGCTATAAAGAAAAGGATAGAGGGGGTCCTTCTGGGTAGGTATGCTTGCAGGGCCTGACTGTTGTTCCCAGACACTGCCATGCATCCACCAAGCCATTACCAAAAACTAATATCGCACTTTGTGAATAAACAGTCACGCTCAAAGGGGTATGAAGTTGTTCAGTTACATTTACCCCAACAGAAGAGGAAGGTAAAAACACGCCTCGACCCTAATCAGAACAAATCACATTAAAAAAAGTGCCTCCCATGACCTCACCGAATACAGCTGTGAAAGAGAGGGAGGAGAAAGAGAGAGTTTCTTGGTGAAAGTCACAGAGGTTTCCAGTAGTTGTCTTTTGTGCTCTAAGGGTCTTGTGTGTTTCACATGCTCACAATGCTTTTCAGGCCTCCAGCAGTGCTTTTGTTTTCAATTCTTCCCTGAGTCTCTTTCCATCTTTCTCCGCCATTCCCTGTCTTTTTCTCCAGGGCCGTAATAATGGTACTCAGTATGAGGTCCTTTTCTTCATAGCTTAGCTAATTACCTCTCAACAAAAGTTAATTACACCACTCTGAAGTGTTTGTTATTCTTTCACAAACATATTCAATGCACTATTCTCAAACATAGCTAACTAACAGCAGATTATGTGTGCTATTAACCTGAGTTGTGCATTTACACATTAAAAGTGTAGAGTGGGTGGTTTTTTTAACTTCTTGAAAAAAAAAGGCTGGCTAGATGCTGTAATCTGCTCTCATGACACTTAAAAGGATTTCTTGCACCTGTTCATGTGCACTGACCCAAACATAAGTAGTGAATGCAGAGCATCTAGTGACTTTAGAACAGAGCCTCTAGTGTGAATGAGATGGAATGGGTGATGAGGCAGAGAGATTGGAATAGCAAAGTAGTAAATGTGTCTCTCAGGATTTGTGTTTGTGTGTGTTTGTTTGTGTGTATGTGTGTGTGTGTGTGTGTAGAATGTCTCTGTGGGGGGTTAGCAGAGGTTGACTCAAGGGGAATGAAAGTTTCAGTTCACTCATGCAAACTCACAAGCACTTAAGTGCTAGACAAAGGACAATTAACCAGAATGTTTCTTCTCATGAGCGTCGTTTCTTTTTCTATTACATTTTCTTTTGGTAGGACGTTGTGTTTGCTTTTATGTCTAGTTTTGCTGCTCTATTTATCATGCAGCTCTAAATATCTTTTTAAGTATTCTCTTGGGTCAGTTGTACTAAAATTTCTCTTTTTTCCTCTTATGCAAAATTTGCATTCACTTTTTTTCATTATATTTTTAATTTTAACTTTGTTGGATACTTTTCTAGAGGCTTTCCGTAACAACTATTAATTGATTATTAATTGATAAATCCTCCTAGTTTTAAGTATTTTGTGGTACTAATTAGTTACACAGTTACATTAGATGCGACAAGAGACAAGTTTTAGTAGTAAAGACTTTTATATTGAAAGAGACAGTGTTGTAAACAATAGCATTTAATGTTCAAACTAATGTTTTATTGTGAATATGAGCTGAAGAATGAGTGTAGGTTATCACAATCGCTCAGTGCTCCCTCATAATACTTTACTCTACATAATGCAGTGGACTTTTAATGAAGTAATAGAAAAGGCTTTCAGTGAAGCAACACAATGTTCCTTGATTACTAGTTCGAAAGTAATGGAGACTTGGGATCAGCTGTTAAATTGTCAACCTTCAGATTTGAATCTGTGGTGAAAGGAAGTAGTTATCACAAAAGAGGCTCTGTTGTTGACACTATGCTTTTAAAAAAACTCTGTTATTTTGTCTTTTTTTTGACTAATATGCATTGCTAAGAGCTTAATTTGGAACAACATTCAATGTGGTTTTCTTTAGATTTTTTTTGCATCCTCAGATAGTTGTTTAAGAAATATTATCCTATTCAAACAAACCGTACATCAATGGGAAGCTTATTTATTCAGCTTTCAGATGCTGTGTGAATTTTATTATGGCCCATCATATCACTTATGACTGGTTTTGTGATCAGTGGTCACATTCTCTGTCACAGTTTCCACTAAGAAAATATTATACCGCATAACTGTTTGACATTGATAATAATAAGAAATTGATAATAAGATATTTTTGCGTATTTAAACACTCAAGCAGCATGTTAGAATGATTTTTGAAGAATCACATGTCACTCAAAGCAGGAGTATTTAACTTTGCATCACAGAAATAAATTGCATTATAAAATATATTAAAGTACGTGCAACCCTACAGAAGGCAAGCAATTTAAAAAAGGATGGGTCTTCTTTTTAGCGTTTTGCATTGTGTGCCCAGCATTCAGTCAGGTGCAAAGCCTCAATTACTATGTTTTTGCATTTTTTATAAGCATTAGATATCATTTGAAACATAAACCCAACCACAAATGTTTAAAAAGTAGCGCATGTTTTGTTGTATTTATACGTAACATGCTATTTTATACTCGCATAGTATACAATTAGTACATTTAATGCAGAAAAACATAGCGTTACCTAAATATTTTAGGAAGATGCTTCTTCGCAAGGACATCATAATTATAGGTGGTACATAGTTTAAATATCCCTAATCCTAAAACATAGAACAGGTACTGGGTAGAATTAGGGATGTAGAATAAGGTCATGTTATTAAAAGCATTAATATGTTCTAAATTAGCACTAATAAATGACTAATATTCTAGTAATATGCATGCTAAGAAGCAAATAATAGGTATAACCATAAAATAAAGTGATACTTATACCGAAAATGTGACAAGGTTGGCCAGAGTTAATCTGCAGAAAATGGCTAATGGAATAGCCCTTACTAAATGTGACTGTCACTTCTCCCAAGTGTGTAAATGATGTGCAATTTAGAAGATCACAGAAAGAGTAGTAAATGTCTTTGCAAATTTTAATATTCTCCCTCCAGCCATGAGTTCTCAAACACATAAATTACAGTCCAGAGAAACGGTGTATTTTAAAAGCAGCACTTTAACAAGCATAAACAAAACACCACACCCTCGCACCAGACATGAATGTCTCTGGTTGCTAATATTTCATCAGAAATAGCTAACACCAAATGGCCCATAGCATTTTCAAAACATTGGTCTACTTGTTTGAGTGTCCCCACATTTTCAGTGCAGTAACATTGACTCCGACCGATGACAGATGGGGCAGAGTTTGTAAAACCTGTTTGAAAACAGTCATTATTTTTGCTTTTTTAATCAATGTTAGTAGGGCTAGTATGGTTATTATTATCTTTTATATTTTTGGAATTAAGAAACTCTTATTTTTGGCTAAAATGTTTAAAGATGTTTAAAGTCCTTTTTCAAAATAATAAGTTCAGTCTCTCAGTAGCTCATAAATTCCCGACTCATGTACATGATGGTGTTTTCAGCTGCATACAAGCCTTAACAGGACTGTGTGGGCTATGACTAACTCAGACTTTAACAATAAAGCTTTGTGTTTCTGCAACTGGAACCATGTATGTGTGTGTGTGTGTTTTAGGGAGTGTATGTATGAGTGGTGGGTGGGTGTGTGTTTGTTGGTTGAGGGAAATTCACTGTAGCAGAAACAGGCAAAAACACTCAGATCCGCGGAGCTGTAAAGCATAAACACATTCAACTTAGTGCTCACAAGGATTTCTATAGGAGACTCCCCTGGACCTCATCCAATTCAAAACTTGCTTATAAAATGCTTTTATAAGTAAATAAAATAATTATTTGAATAGTTTGAATGCAGTATTTTAGGATCAGTGTTTGCATACTTGGACTATATAAGCACCAAATGAATTGAACTTCTCATGTTTTGAAAATGATGAAGTCATCAGTGTAGCGTTTGCAACATCTGCTTGTTTTGAGCACTTTTAAATCCCTATATATTGAACTATTTATTAGCTTGTTAGCTTTTTAATAACTAGGGATGATAAAACATGAATTAGAACATATCTACCATATTGGCAGTTGTTTTGCTCATTTCGCTCTAATCTTGGCAAGTGTTCCCCTCATCCCAAACCAAAATCACAGCTTCCAATATTTTCATCTGTTATAGCTACATTATTATATACACCACTGTAACAGAAGAGCATGGCACAATAACAGGGTCATGAGTTTATTTCACAGGGAATGCATAAATGTACTTTTTAATAATAAATGTATATATATTCATAAATTTGAGTTTATTTTTTAATAAATGTAAATTTATGTTTTATTTACAAACAAATTTGCACAATTACACTGTAGATGTGTTATTGTGACATTGCAGTTGGAGACAGACGGAGCTCTTGTGCTAAGGGAGGCCCGCTGCCCATCTACATACTGATAGTTATTGCTCATTACCGAATGTCTTGTTGTACACAGTAATGGGGGTGGGAGATCAAAGAGAGACCCAACTGTGCTGTCTCAGGGATTGTGGGCGAGTGTCTGAATTGCTTGATCTAAGAACAGCCCCAAGGATATTATTTTCACATCGTTCTTTTCTCAAGGCAGTCAACAGCATCATCCATAACCGGTGTTATAATTCTGCGTTTGTCTGTGAAATCTAGGTAGTATAGCATACAGTGATAAACCTTATTATCACCTGTTATCACTAATTTCAATAACCTTTAAAATATCCGTTGGACATAACTAAATTTAGCTCATGATGTTATCTTTTACTTTATGTTTATTGCTATCAGCATAATAATTTCTTTCAGCTTCAGTGATCAAAACTCACTTTCAAGCACCATTAAAAGTGGCCAAACATTTTATATTGTCTAGTCATATGTTTTAGGATTGTTTGTGATCATTATTCATTAAGTATTTGTGATCGCCCACAGGGGTTTTTATCATTATTTTGAACTGAGCTAGCGCAAAGGCTAACAGTTGTGTGCGTTGTGGAGTATTAAGGGTTTATGTTTCTAGGATAATTTAATCAGCGAAACCTAATTGAGCGTAATGAACATGCTTTTTTGTGCTATGCCCCCGCTGACACTTTTTAAGCACAATAAAATTAAGTCTGACATGTTAATTACTTATAAATTATGCATAGCGCGCTCTCTGTCCTTGGCGGGAGGTCAGGGTTTGTGTCAGTGTGATGCCAACTAACTACGCTAGAAAATGCAACCAGCCACGATTGAAGCCTTGTGAAATGTTAAATAACCTTGACGTCTAGATATTTGGCTGAAACAGAGGAAGCTATAGCTGTGGGATCTTCTGGTGTTTGTGTGTTAGGGATACCTCACGTCGCTCCAAACCTGTATTACTTTCTTCATATATTTTGCTTGCAGGGGCCTTCTCTGGTTCAGGTGCTATGCGTTTAAGGTATTTTATTGATTATTTCCTGTGGTGATGCTGTTAACTCAACGGTCTACCAAGTTTCATTGATCTTGAGCACATAAGCGCTGCTAATGTCATGTGGATTCTTTTCATGTGTTAAATAAATTTCTTTTTACACACATTTACACTCATAAATACAACTAAAGCTAAAACAAGTCACTGTCGAGTAAAAGTGTCAGATGTATTTTGTATTGTTCTGAAAACACTGGTCAAGTACAGATTTGATATATTCAGTGGAGAGTCTTGTGGTGACCCCTGACAGATGTACTTCATGAAAACATTTAGCTGTATCCCCAGAAGTAAAACAAACACCAGGCTCACCATGAAAAGAGGTCAGAAACCAGACTGATACAGCAGCACAACAAGAGCAAAAGAAAAAAAAATAGGAGAACTATTGGCTAACTAGGCCAAAAGGTTTCATTTAAGGATTATTGTGTATGTCCAGATGTGTTCAACACATTAGGGAGCATTCAGTAACTGTTATGATATATGAGAGTAAGTCTCATCTGTGTTCAACAGCAGCTGGTGTGGAGGGCGTTTCTTATTAATGTGTTTAACTACAGATGTCAAGGGTGTCAAGCCAAAAACACATTTTTGGTGTGCGTTTTATGAGCCAGTGATTCCTACAGAATTCTGCTTTTGTAATTGGCCTAACTTTGGTTGTACTGGAATATTATGAAACTTTGATGCACGATATTCAGTTTGGCTATTCAGTAACCAGTGATTTGTGTTTAAAGGGATAGTTCACCCAAAAATAACTTTCATGTCACTCTCATGTCGTTCCAAACCTTCCTCTTCAGAACACAAATTAAGGTATTTTTTTTGTAAAATCTGATAGGTTTCCGAGTTGTTCACATTTAGTAGATAGCTGATAAACAACACTGATAACGTTCTGGGGAACTGGTGACGTAATTGTGGAGGACTTTAATTTGGGGAGAAGAATTGTTAAATAAATTATGTTATTATTGTTTTCTTTGCACACAAAAAGTATTCTCGTAACTTCGTAAAATTATGGTTGAACCGATGTCACATGGAATATTTTACAGATGTCATCGCTACATTTCACGTTGCAGTTGTGTTGCTGTCTATGGAGGGTCAGAAAGCTCTCCTTTAAAAAAAAAGTACTAATTTGTGTTCCAAAGATGAACAAAGGTCTTATGGGTTTGGAACGAAATGAGGGTGAGTAATTATGACAGAATTTTTATTTTTGGGTGAACTATTCCTTTAATATTGATGTGATTTTTATGTTTTCATTATAATTTACATTGACATTACCCTGAAAGAGTGTTAAATGTTTAAAAGAACCATTAAAAGGCTTTTAAGTTCACACGCGTCATAAACTGAGATGTTGAAACATGCTTTAATAGGACCAGGCTGTGTGAGTGCAAATCTGGGCCATGTGTTGTGAGGTCTATCGGTTTCTCAGAGGAAATGAGAATGGCAACCAAGAAATCTACTTTGAAGTTGCTGGTTGAGGGAAGATCCTTGTGAATCAGATGTGCCTCTCCTGAGGTACAGTGCAGTGCCAACAAAACATACAAAAATAAAAACATTTACAGTCTTTGCTCATTTCATTGTACAATGTTGACTATTAAGATTTTATGATATATTTTTTTATTTAAAAATACATCAATGCCTCTATTACGAAAAAGGAAAAACAGGGACTGTGTCGTCCAAAGCACTCTTGCTCTATACAGTATGCTGGAGCACTGCATGTATATTTTAATGTGATAAAATAACTGCTCAGACAGGAGTAAGACAGCAGCATCAGCCCAGCATTTTTTTTAACTATTATATACTGAATTTGATTTTACTACATATAGTCTATATTTTGCCATCTCTGTGACTCTGTGATTTTAGCAGTCAAACCACAGAAGAACATTAACTAGAAAACATAGGTGGAGTACTATTCAAATAAAATAGAAATGGTCAGTTTGCTGCTTTGGTTGTAGCCGTGAGAGAACAAGATATGTTTGGATGATTGTTGTTGATGAGCCAACAAGCAGATGTAATCAAGATTTTTGGCTTTCTTAGAAACAGATCAGTTCTTCCATTCCGTTAGTCTTATTTTTTTATTAAATCTGAACATGTGATTTCATGGAAAATGTCATTAATTCATCAGTCTAACATTCCAGAATGCGAGAGTGCTTAGATATTTACATGGCATTTCTTTAACTTTTCATTTTAGCCACAACAATTTACCCACTGCTATTAACTTTATTTACACACACACACACACACACACACGCACTCATAATGTAAGCATACGTATAAACAAATCACACAGCATGTATGAACGATTTAAGCTGCTTACATTGCCCTAAGGGAGGTGAATGAGACATGCGGGGCGAGGTTGTTTCATCCCAGACCAGCCATCTTCCTTTTACAACCCTAATAAACGTGTGTGTGTGTGTGTGTGTGTGTGTGTGTGTGTGTCAGTAAGAGAGAGAGAGAAATGTCTGCTGGGTTTAACTCGTGGGCTCTTTAAAAACAGGAAATGACAACACTCTTGCTGTTCTTGATTCCTCCAAAGGATTTTTATATAATCAACACTGAGCGTTGCATTTTTTGTCTGGTCATTTTGTCTTGTTCAGTTAGATGGCTGAGGTGAAAGAAATAAGTGATTCTCCCATATGTGGAATGAAAATGGCACAGTCAAGACATTTGTATGCAGTGCAGCATTCAACCTCTGCCTGATAACAAGTTAAATGTAATCGCTGAATGAGATTTCCTACAGTCAAGAGAGGTATGGTTTGATTGTTCCTGCAACACGGCGTGTTATTGTAGCTTCCTGCATGCCTGTGGGATGATAGTGGAGATAAGTCCTAGATCTTCTTAAGGTTAAATGGCCAAAGAAAATAGATTGGCTTTCTGCTCCTAAAGAAGGAAAATATATTCAAAACCTTTTGAAACAGGGTTAATACAACACCTTACAAAGGGCTGGAATAACAATATGGAACCACAACATTACAGACAAAGGGCTCTTATGTTCAGGTTCATTTAGTAATGTTAGTTGTAAAAGATAGTGTATGTGTAGAGCATATACGTATAGTTACAGAAATATAATAATTAAAATTTTTGCATGCAACATTTTAATACAGCTGGTGAATAGAGGTCAAACCAGCCACTCTAAAATATAATACAAACGTAAACCTTGTCATATTTGATCAGAGATTTATTTTTGTACACAGGAACCTTAAGAAGGTAAAAGACTAAAAAGGAGTTGATATGCCAAGAACCGTGTGGCGCTGCAGAGAACCCATTTAGCTCACAGGGGGTCCTTTGAATGTTAATGGCTCTACTTAGAAACATTTGTCACCCAAAGAACTGTTGAAGTACCTTTTTAAAAATGTAGGAAGCTTCATTCCTTCTGTGAAGCTCATTGTAATGAGGTAGATATTAGAGCAGAGAAGCGTGGGCACATTGTGCTAGAAAGCTATAGCAGCACAGCAGTCCATACAGTAATGAACTCTCAAGCTGTTCATGTATTTACCACAAATAACCTTTAGTAAGAACAATCAGAGGATGTTACTTTAGAGGAATGGTTCACCCAAACATAGTTCATAATCGAAGCGGTATGTGGGTGTGTGTTGAATTAATGGTGTAGGACAAGGCCACTCATGACTTGCAGCTCAAGGACCTCAAGTCCCTTCTTATACTAAATATTACACACACACACACACACACCCCTGGAAAGCATCACTGCAAATTGAGGTCCTCAGTACAGCACATACAGCACATAATCAATTCCAGGGCTCCAGGTAGTGAGGGAATGGCAGTGTTTTTTTACAGGTTATATATATATAGTAGGTTAGTGATAGGCCATTCATGAACAATCTGTTCTTTCAATGTGTCTGTCACAGTGACAAATGAAGAAAAAAGTAAAAATAAGAAAGAAAAGTAATTATTTATGTTCCCTATAAATGATCTTTGGCTGTATAATGATGATTTCTTAAGTTGGAATATGATTAAGATTAATGTTCTATGGTGTTAAGAAATATCCCTTAGACCAAACCAACAGTGTTAACAAATGCAGAGGTTATATAAAAACAAATATTCCATGCTGTTTTAACTTCCTCATGTAGATTTGAGCTGTTTTGATAAACCACATTCACAAGGTTAGTACCAGAGCTTTTCATCTCTCAAGTGCAACGGCGTATCACGTGAGCTACCAAGAAAACCTACTGAATTAGAAAACCATGTATATGAAGCTATATACGAGACAACAAAGTTCAAAAGTATCTTTGTTAAAATAGTTTTGATGTCATAACAAAATATTCTGCAAACTACGACCAGCAGTCAACCAAAGAATTTAAATATACACAGATAACAAATAAATAATGAACAGGTATGATAATCAAATGAATTGGCATAGCAACTAAATAGAGCGGGAAACTAGAACAAACATAGGAAATGAAACAAAATTAAAAATCAGTGGTAATGAAAACTAAACTGATAATTAGCTGTAATGTTTGTATACAACTTAGATTGTATTTGATTGCTGATAATTGAATAAATTGGATTCATTGAATTTGAGTTCGACCAGTGAAACTGTTGAATAAAAAAGTTGTCAGTCTTATATATTACATAGTATTGTATTGTATTATAATGCATAATTTTGATTGTGAGTGCATCCGAGCAGTGTGCGTGTTCTTTCTGAGATAAACACGCCTTTATGGCTCTCTACTCATTTAGTTAATTGCATTTGCCTGTCAGCTGAAGCTTTTATGTGAAGAGGGGATTACAGGAATAGCTTTACTGATATACACGCTATGTCGGCTCAATACTGAGGTCATATCTTTGACATTTCTAAATATCTGAATGCTTGTCTCCGCAAACTAAACGCTTGTGGCAAATGAATCAACAAGTGGCCTAAAGAGCAACTTTATCATAAACTTTACCCTGTATGGTGCTACAGTGTACCAGTTTTTGTATGTGTGTATGCTGGGCAGTCATCTTCCTGCACACACACACACACACACACACACACACACAATTCATGTGTTCAGATCCTTTTATGTTCTAATGTCGCCTTCCACTCATTAGTACTTTAAATTAGCAGGATGTGCAGCAGGTCAAAGGAAATTGAGGCTTTTGAAGCAAAAAAAATTACTAATGTGACTAAGCAGTGCAAGAGAATGACACAGGTGAGAGAGCAGGAGATGGATGAAGTTAAACGGTGAGGAGGACATTAATTAAAAGCCATTGAGCATGGGATGAATACTCTTAATTATACATGCGTTGTGCACACAAACGCACTGGTTTATAAACGAATATGACTGCTTCGTATGAATTTTGATTGATGTGCTCAGTGTTTTGGAGGTACAGTACATGTATCTGTTTTTAAGATTAAAGCAAGCAATCACACGGTGTTTGTATAACAAGGGCAACGAATTTCGGTGTCAGTGTGAAGTAAAAAAATAAAAAGCAGGTCGGGTTGTCAGTGCATGTGGGGCGGGGGGGGACTTTACATCACGTTTTACATTTTCTTGGCTGCGTGCCCTGTATGAGTTCCCTGGAAGCCGCATTGCTGGTGCCATCCTTTAACAGATGAATTATATGAGCAGATGTGAAGTTGTGTCCATCACAGCATTGTACTAAAAATGATGGTCTGAAGCTGTGTGTGGTTTGAGCATGGGTTTGGAGGCCAGTGTTTAGCTGGGTTAAGTATACCTCTCTGTGTGAATGGTTAGTAAACGAAACCTTATATCACCCTAGGGCAAAGCCAGCCATCTGTATTCTGTCATTACTGTCAGCCACAGACCATATAATGTACGCAGACTATCATCCACACACACATACTAGAAATGATTACAAAGTCATTCTGGGTCTTGCACTCAAGTATATAGACATCACTTAATTATGCAACGCTATCAGTCATACAGATACAAAGTAGAAAAGGCATCTTTTCATGGAATTCTCTTGGTGCAGTGTGTGTACCATGTCCAGTTGGTTATGTGCGTGTAAGTCTCTGAGACGGATGTTTTTCCAGCCACTGCTGAAACCAGTAACAGCCATGCTGTGTTTCAATTCAACTTTAATACACATCAGTGCACATCAATGCTCAGCATGCGTAGTGTGAATAATTTTCTTTGAACACTTTGTTACAAACATATTTAAACATATAATTGTGTAGAATTTAGGACGATGCCCCTTTCAAAGGCCTTCAAATACTTGAGATAAATTTATGCTTAGTGGTAATGATGATTAAATAGTTTTCACACTTTCAGAATATGTCCCACAAACTGTAAGGGTTTCTCTGTACAGTAAACATCAACATTTTTCATATAATGATTTGGTGCTTAATTTGTTTCCATTATGATAAAAAACACAGTTGTGCTGTGTATGTTTGTGGAAGCTATTCTTTGCTGAACAAAAAGTTCAATAGAACAGCGTTTATTTAAAAGTCGAAATCTACCGTAATATCACACTAGAAATGTCTTTACCGTCACTTTTGATTAATTTAATGTACCTTGCTGAAAAGTAGTATTAATTTCTCTTAATCGTATTGAACCCAGACTTTGGAATGATATATAAAGATAATTTATTTTGGGTTCAGGTAGGAAAAAGATAGATGGTGCGCTCACATATTTTTCGCATATAGAGGGGTTTGTGTGTATCCTGAGGTCGGATGACCTGTTCCAGCATGCTTCACCTTCTCTGTAATTACACACACTAATATGTCTGCTTCATATAGTGGCTGGAGAGCGCAAGCCAATCAATCAAACTCTTCTAGACTTCTGTAAGGTTGTAGACTGTAAGTAGACTTCATGTAACTTTGAAGTGCCCTTTGAATGGATCTGAACCCCATAACCCCAGTACCCCTCCCCCAACTCCTGTCTTTCATTTATACATTGGTACCTCATATTACTTTTTTTATGTTTTCTTTTGTTCCAGAGCAGTGACTCAAGATAAATGCATGTGGTCTATTAACTTTTGTTTTCCGCCTTTACCCTTTTGTTCTCTCCCTCCGGCTGTCCTCCTCAGATTAATTAGGAGTAATATATCAGTCATTTTGATCGTTTTAGACATGACTGGAGGGAAATTCTCATTTGTGGGTAAATTTCTCTCCCTCCTTCTCTTTCTTCTGTCTGTCATTTAAACACACATACCGTAAAGATACACATTCTCCCTTCGTATGGATAACACACACTCACACTGGTTCCTCTTCCTTTCCTCCCGTTAGAATGTAAGCTTTTTTGAGGAAAGTTTTTGTAGTGCAGAGTTTTTGTCGCATCGTCTGTATGTATAGCTTGACGTTCGTTCATTCATTTGTGGACATCTTAAAAGGTACCTTCCACTCAGAGGATGAGGAACGAGAGAAAAAGAGAGGGAATTGTGGGACTGGATTTAGGCTCGCAGCTAAAAGAAAGCAGAAGCATGAGAGAAAGCGATCCTGTCCCTGCTGTGGTGGCTTTTCAAAGCATGTCACGAGCAGACACTGATTTTCACTCAGCGACAATAAAAGTCAGTGACAGCCGCCTCTCTAAATCCTCATTGACCTGTTATGTATAATGGGCTTTACAGAAGGACTTGGCTCTGGGAATCTTTTCTCACATCGAGGGATTAAATGAGGAACAGTGGACCATGATGACTTGGAAACAAAGTGCATTCTGCAAGTTTTTCCCCTTTTCTTTTTCATTTGTTTTTCTTAGTGCAGAGAAATAGATGTGGATTAGATGTTCATGTGAATGAAGAGATGCTTGCTGGGATTATAAGAGCAATATATCTGCAGGAAATTAAGATCCTGTTTCCTGAACTCAGTTTTATATCCAGAAGGGTTTCTTGAAAGTAAAATAGGATTCCAGAGAAGGAGCGTTCGAGGAGGGGTATTGTGTTTGGCACTACATTAATTGTGAACTAAACTGAATATCGCATGATACAATACTAATCAAACAGTGATAATATTTCATAAATGATGAAATATGAATACTTTTATTCATCAATGATGCATTAAATCAAAACAAATCATCACTGACATAATTTGCCATCACCAGAATAATTTTATGATTACTGTAATTTTGATCAAATATCTGCAGCCCCTTTGAACATAAGATACTTCTTTCAGAAACAGTTTTAAAAGCCATTACCCCAAACTTTCGATTATTAGTGTATTTACATCGTCAGATGAGTTTTTAGTACAAATGGTTCTTCTATAATAGTTAAATATTTTATTTTCCTAAAGGCATTTATTATAAGGATAATTATTTATAAGGAACTAACTATTTTGTGTAAAGCAAGTAAGAGAGAATTATGTAAGCTCTGGTTCAGACAAAAGGAGCATACTAATCGCATACTAATCAGTAGTGTTCTTATACACACCCAACTCTGTAAGTTATACTGAGTAGTTGTGAGAGGATTGAGAATCGTTCTGGCTAGTTTTTGTCTCTGTTGTCTCTCCATTCCTTTGTAGAGAATGCCTGTAATTGCTGCAGTGCACACAAGTCCATGTATTCTATAGGAAAGTTTTTATGTATTTCTAAACCATCTCTGTTTGGACCCAAGCTGTTGAGGCCTAAACTACCTCACCAAGACTAAACCTGTACAGACAACCACATTGGACTTCTAGTTTAGATAAAGCTAGCATTCGGAGAGTGCTAACCCACATTCCTGGCTGATTCATTGGTCCCTCCTTTTTATTTCTTCTTTTTCCTTTTCTTTTTGTTTAGTCTGCTCAGTCACATTATGAAGTGCTTTTTGTGATTCCCGCTTTGGCCGTTCAGTCATCCTGATTTCCAGCGTACACACTCCCATCTCTCACATCTTTATTTCCAGTGAGAGGACTAAAGAGCGAAGTAAATAGAAGGTTTAATTAAACTCTGTTCACATGAGACTTGATTTGCATAAGAATTTGGCCCTGTGCATGTGTTTGTGGGTGAATAAGAGAAAGACATTAGGCACATAAAGAGTGATATACAGACCAAAGAAGAATAAAAGCAGACTGGCTCACCTTGGCTTTCTTTACCTTTCACACCCGGCTCTTAAAGAAGCAGTTTAACAATAAACCAAGAGTCACCGAGCCATCCTCTTTATTATGACTACAGTTAAACAGGTTAATCTGGAGCAAAGTTGAGGGTTTTTTGTTACAGAGTGAGAGAATAAGAATAAAGGAAAAGCTATGCTTTTTGTGTATGTATAAACCATTTGAAAGAATGTAAGCGTGTGTGAGACAAATGAGGTTTGTCTGGATTTTATTTGTCATAAGCAGTGAAACCTTTTCTCATGTCCTCTGTAAACCTTTTTAGTAACACGCTTTGAAAAAAGAACTCTGTCTGCATTTTCATAAGAAACAAGCATCATTTCTTCCGAAGTGAAGCTTTGTGTTATGTAATGTCAAAATGTTCTCATGCTCATAGGACTGAAGGTTGTTTTGTGTTGTTCCAGGAGCTGCTTATTCAATTCTTCAGGGATGGTCACAGGAGGATGATGTCACTGTGGAGCTGTTGAGGAGGAGACGCTGGCTTCTTCTGGAGCCCCCTCCCATGGAAAGTAACAAGGCCAGTCAAGACATTTTAAAGCCTGAGTCTCAGGATTCACCTGGCATACTTACTGATGAAGACGCGGACAACAGCTCCCAAATAATGGTACCCTTTAAACTTAAACAAAATATACATTTTCCCTTAGAGGCCATTCACACAGAATAGCTTTGCATTGTTTTCAGAAGTAAAGACGCTCAGCTTTGCATCTTTGACGTCACTAACACTTCACATGGCATTCTAAAAATGAGGTGCTAAATGTTCTACTTTTAAAAAACAGACACAAGTTATTAAAGTTTTTAAATCCCAGATTGTAGAATTCTGTCATTAATTACTCACCCTCATGTCGTTCCAAACCTGTAAGACCTTCGTTCATCTTCAGAACAAAAATAAAGATATTTTTTTAATGAAACGGTCCATGTGACATCAGTGGCTCGACCGCAGCAGTAGCAGTCGTACGTTCATCTATGTGATAATTTGAACCACGTGAAAAACATCATACACAAGTTTTTTAGTGTTGAATTAGTTTCCCACGTGACGATTACTTCAAAGCAGTGCGTGTATACAGTATGTAGTTGCTGATTTTAATGTCCTGTCCACGTCCTTTGATATTGGTTTACAAGGTCTGTGTGATGGAGTTTTAGTGTTTGAACTCCTACCAGCTCCCACATACAAACACATTCCTGTATAAACACTCATACACACATACACCTGGTGCATCATTTATTTCACAAACTACAAAGTGCTTCTGTCATTTTTTTATTTTGTGAGTTTCAAAGGACTGAATTTCTGTTGCTTTTTATGACATGGCCTCAGGCTTTAGTTTGGGCTTTCAGGTTTTTGTTTGCTTTTATTTTCAGCCTTTGTCGCTCTGCTTTTGCACTTTAACAGATTAAACTGTCAAAGCTCACGCACCTTATATTCACCTCTTCTTAACTCTGATACATTTCTTTTTTTATGAGAATTGTATTATTCATGTAATTTCATGCTGAATTCCTCAGCACCAGGCTGTTTGATAGGACAGGTCTGACGTTTATGATCAAGTGTTTTCCTCCTAGAGTTTCTCAGATAGCCTTGCTTTGCTTAGTGAACAACAGGAGAATAGTCTGGGGTGATTAGGGTCTTCTTTTACATTGTTACCACTCATGTGTCTGTATGTATATGTTTAGCTTTATTTCTTTATTATGACAGGACAGTGGAAAAAGAAACTGACTGGAGAGGAAAGAAGGGAATAGAATTAAACTCAAACTCTCTGCATGTTATGAATAATCATGTCCCACTCATAGCCTTGGTAATGATGGGAATGAAGTGTTTTTTGTCACACATTAGACTAATTGGTAGACAGGATATCAACTTTGGTTTGTTTTTTAAAAGGAGCAAATTTATAATAACTGAATCACTGATGATGGGCAAAAAAGTTTTTGTAATGGTCAGTAAATTGAAGGATACAATTTCTCTGAGTTGATTTTCTTTCCATTAGTTGATCATTTTCTTCTGTCCCTGTCCAAAGCATTATGACGTTACTAATCAGCAGCCATCATGGGTTGTGTTTTTCCTGGCACTCAGATTTTCCATCCATTTGCTTGGCATGCGTAACCTGCAGAACAGTTCATTTTGTTAAAATGTCAACGTTTTTATATTGTCACTTTGCTCGTAAGTATAGATACAGTACCAGGAACTTTTGATTGCAACCTCTGTATGTGTACACCTACATACATAAATCCACACATATCTAAACATATACACTACCGCTCAACTGTTTGGGATCAGTAAGACTTGTAATGTTTTTAAAAGAAGTCCCTTCAAAAGTCCCTTCAAATCTCTTTTTTTGCATTTATTTGATCAAAAATACAGAAAAACTGTAATCTTGCAGTTTTTATAATCTTTACAATATAAAATAATGGATTCTATTTTCCTTTTTTTTCTAACAAAATACATCTTTGCTATCACTTATGATTCATTTAACATCCTTACTGAATACAAATTTGTATTTCTTTCAAAAAGAGTGTATGTAAAATAAATTTAACTTTATATTTATCAAAGAATCCTGAATATAAAAAAAGGGTCACGGGTTACAAAAAAATAGAACAGCACAAACAGTTTCAGCACTGATAATAAATCAGCATATTGGAGTAATTTCTGAAGGATCACGTGACACTGAAAACTGGGGTAATGAGACTGGAAATGTAGCTATGTGTCACAGGAATAAATTACATTTTAATTTATACAAAAAATTTCACAATATTACATTTTTTGATAAGCATAAGAAACTCCTTTTAAAAACATAAAAAATCTTTCTGATCACAAACCTTTGTGTATGTATGCCTTATTTATTTTGAGCTTGTGTCTCGGTCACCTCTTTCTCAAATCTGTCTCTCGCCCAGCCGGTGAAATAATTGACCTTTTGTTCTTTTCACCTAAGTGGATAGAAAGAACTGGGCTAAAAGAACTCACTTGACCCTTTTGCTGTTTTGTTATCATCATATTTTCCAGGCAGAGGCTAGACGGTTATACAGGTGCTGCCGAGCAACGCTCAGTACAATAAACCTCTTAGTGACCCTCATAAATATGTGGTCCGCGCTGAAATACATATAAACAAACAGAGGTTGGCTCAGTCTTTTGTAAACATGCTTCTCAGATTTTTTCTTTTGGGAAAGTGTTTGGGTGTGTTTCTAATAGTGAAAGACCTGAAATGGTATTTGTTTGTGAAGTGAGAATGGGATCATGGCCCTTGGTTGCTAAAAGCCTGCCATAAACAAATGTGGCTTGTGTTGTGGTGTTTGTTGAAGTGATAGTTCACCGTAAAAGTGAACATTTCTGTTGTTATTTACATGAACACGATGTTTCTGCCCTGTATCGTGTCCTTTAACCTGAGCGGCTGTCTGGTATTTCCCCACAGGAGGACACAGATCATAATTACTACACCTCAAAGACTTATGGCCCCAGTGACCCTATGAGCAAGGAATTATGGGTAAATATTGATCAGATGGACAAGGAGAAGGTGAAGATTCATGGCATCCTGTCCAATACACACCGACAAGCAGCGGTAAGATAGCATTTATTCATTTATCATCACTCACACGCAATAAGAAAGCAGTATACATCTTCTGAAATGCAAGTGATATGAAGACATTTAAGAACAATTACTGTTCGCCTTTTTAATAAAAAAACTGGTAACACTTGTAAACTATTAACTACGACTTTTCCCTCAATTAATTCTTATTTTGCTGCTTATTAATAGTTTAGGTGTTAAGTAGGATTAGTCATGTAGAATAGGATCATGTAGAATAATGCATTAATATGTGCTTGATTACTACTAATAAATGACTAATATTCTAGTAATGTGCATGCTAATAAGCAAGCGTAAAATAAAGTGTTACCAACAATTCTTTTATTTTGTCTGTTTGTGTGGATTATGAACCAAACAGACCAAGTGTCGATCCTCAAATGCCACATTTCTTTGAAATGGGATCAGGTTTTGGTGTGTCGCCATCCCATTACTGGAACAGACTGTGATATCCTCACACTGCACTTTCCAAACAAAAGAAACCACAGCGGAGAAGCTCGCCATGGATTTAGGACAGAAGTCAAATTTATTAGCAGAGTTATGTTTGCTTTAGCCAACCGCAGAATGAGTCCGTAGAGTCTGTAGAGCTACACTTGCTGTATGTTTTATTGTAATCGCAACCTCTCTCTCACTGTCTCCGATTAATAGTTTTATATTGATTCTGCTACGCATTTAGATCTTTTTATAATTGCAAGCTAAACTTTGTCTTGTTTTCATCCTCAGCGGGTCAATCTCTCCTTTGATTTTCCATTTTATGGGCATTTGTTGCGAGAGATCACTGTTGCAACCGGCGGTAAGTAAACTATCCTCCTGCGTGTGAGATGTGTTATAAGAGAGCGCCTGCCTGCCTTCATGCGATACGAGTCCTACACAGCTGAAGCAGAACATATGATCTATATGAGCTTAAAGAGGAATATTTAATTGATTGGTTCTTGCTTGTAGGCGTAAGAGCTCGACTGTGAGTCACAGTGTTCTAGCGGATCAGGCTGTGTTTATCAGCTGTGAGAGATTCCTCTTAATAACAGCTGACCGTGCATGCTGGAGATATGAGGGCATGTGTGGGGATTTTTATTATGATTGCGGTTCATGTGACTCGCTGGCTGCTGGAATGTGTCTTAGATGAAGCTGTGAGAGTGAGGGAAAGATAGAGACAGAAAACCGCCATATAATTTCTCCCTATAATTACATCAGTCATCCCTCTGCGGCTATAAACGGTGAAACACAAGTGATCTGAATTTCCCAGTGTAGCCGTACACTCAGGAGCGCTGTGTAAGAGGTGCTTTTCCTGCCTTAAGAATTTTTAATAAACAGAACAGGAAAATGTTTACTAAATTATTAAAATCAGAGTGTGTATTTACTCTAAGTGCAAATAGCCTGTGTTGTTGGAAAAGGCATTTTGAAGTAACTCCTTTACTAAAAAGCAAGTTCGGAATGGCTAGGAGCAGATTGATAATATAGCTATAATACATTTTTTTTGAGGATTATTTATTTTGTTTGTCAAATATTAGGGAGCTCTTTCTTAGTTGTTTTATCTGGTCAGCTTAGTCCAGGTTGGCTGAATTCCTGTGGAAAGATTTGCATTGATTTAAGCAGACAAATGCTGAAGACACGTTTTAGATTATGTATGTGTGGAAGGTCCTCTCTCCTTTCTGTGAGTGGGATGGAAGGAGGCATTTATATGGCTAATTAGAGTATTAATCACTTTGGAGACAGGCCAGGGCTGTTTGCCAGGACGCATAGATGAGAAAGGAGGAGACCACAGAGATTAAGAGTAGAAAGACAAGCACATGTTCATGCATTGGTGCCAGAAAACTTTTTTTTTTGTTTCACATAAACAAATTGAGTGGTTTTATCCGAAGATCACGTATGAAATGTATTTTTCTTATTGTTTTATATTATGAATATGTATTGTAGGTTTATAGGGTGTGTGTGTGTGTTTTCAGGATTCATCTACACAGGAGATGTGGTTCACCGAATGTTGACAGCAACACAATATATTGCTCCACTTATGGCAAACTTTGACCCCAGCCTCTCCAGAAACTCAACTGTCATCTATTTTGACAACGGTAAGAGACAGAAGCAATGGACTGTGTGTGCGCGTGTGTGTGAGAGAAAGAGAGGGTGTCCTATCTGACAGAAATATATAGTGGAAAAAATATATTGGAACAGAAATATCCAATATATATCTGTCAGACATTCCCATCTTCAAATGCTCACACCCATCAAAAACACTGTACCTTGACTTGCCATAAATCAAATGTGTCATGTTATGTTTTCCAGATGCTCTTGTCTACAAAGGCGATCAGAAACCGTAGTATTACTAGAGAATATAAGTATCAAATATATTCTCACTAATAAATGTTGCGTAAATGTGTGTATGTTTCTTAGGAACTGCTTTGGTTGTCCAGTGGGATCACGTCCATCTTCAGGATTCTTATAATCAAGGAAGTTTCACCTTCCAGGCCACATTACACAGCGATGGACGAATTGTCTTTGCTTACAAAGAGGTCTGAAGTGTATTTTTTCTTTTCTTCCTCCATATGTCTTCGATTCTGTTTTATATTCCTCTCTCTGTCTGTTATATTTCTCTCTTGGTGATTACTTCCTGTTCCATCAGAGTTTGTGTGATTGTGTCAGTGCCTCTGTCTTTTCAATCTGTCACGTACAAACATGGTCAGGTACCATGTTATGGCAAAGTGAAGTATCCAGTGCAGTTAAAATATTCCAACTTCAAAACATCAGTTTCAAAAATCATGTGTAGTTTAATATTGAAACACGTGAATCCATTTTAATCATCAAATAAATCAATTATATTCAACTTTGTTATATACTATATTTTTATGCGTTATATGTTTTGTGTTATATACATATAGAAATGTATATTTCATATATTTATATATAAAATATTGTAACCCTGTAGTCAGAAGACATTCTTGTAAATTCTGTTGTGATGTATTTGATTACTGCAAAGCGTATTCAGCCCACAAACCTCATAAATCATGTGCAGTCAAATGTGACATACGTGGAATGCATGAAATCTGCATTTATAATAAAAAATAATTCAACTTTATATATATGTATTATGTTTCATATTATATACATGTATTGTTTAAATATAATGTATTGTGTACATATTATGTATTTATTTATCTAAATTTAAAATGCATATTTTCTCTCTCTCTCTCTCTCTCTCTCTCTCTCTCTCCATGTATATCTATCTATCTATCTATCTATCTATATATCTATCTATCTATATATATATATATATATATATATATATATATATATATATATATATATATTACACACACTGTACAGTGTTGTAGCATTGTAGTAGATAAAAATACATAAAGAAATACTGTAACCCTCTAGCCTAGAAGACATTCTTCTGTTTTGATTTATTTGATTATTGCAAAGCATATTCAGCCCACAAACCTCGTACATCATGTGTGCAGTCGAATGTGACGTACTTGAAATGTGTGAAATCCATTTTAATCATCAAAAAATATTTAACTTTGTATATTTAATTTATTATATACATGTATTATTTCAATATAATTTATTTACTAATATACATTGATAATATTTTATTTATATATGTGTGTGTGTGTGTGTAGTGTTATGCAAAATAAAAACAAATAAAATCTAACATTGTAGAGGGAAGTATTTGAAAAACTATATTGTAACTCTGTAGTCAGAAGACGATCTTGTAAATGCTGTTGAGATTTATTTGGTTATTGCAAAGCATATTCGACTGAATTAGACTTCTCCCTATTCTTGTCTCTCTGCTCACTCCATATCATTCTTTCTTTCCATCTTCCTTGCTTACTTTCTTGTCTTTCGTTTTTGCTTTCTCGCTTTCCTTTCAAACCAGTCGACTAACTTCTCAGGTCGATGGTGGATGAATTAACTAGTATGTGCTTTCATTTCAGGTCCCAGTGCAGATAGCGAAGATCAGCTCTATCAATCATCCAGTGAAGGTTGGACTGTCTGATGCCTTTGTGGTGGTCCATAAGATTCAGCAGATCCCCAGTGAGTCAGCGTGACACGTGACACCAGTATACCATCTGCATCCTGTATTCCAAGTGTGTGTGTGTGTGTGTGTTTTGGAGATTTGAGATGACGACTGACTTTGACAGGTGCTATTCATCCCATCAGAAAACTGGGAGTGTGTTTGTTCTGACAGCCGATTACTTCAGGGATGATCTCAAAGCTCCTTCCTCCTCCCTTCTCAAGCTGTTTGTTGTCTGGTGTGGCGAGCAGGACAAGTCTTTGATGTCGTAGTAACAGTGATCCCAGCAGGACCAAACCCGGCTACGCTGGGGAAACAAATTTAGCAGATAAATATGTCTGGAGTTGGGCAGCGAGTTAGTGTGGGAGTGAACAGGAGGAGAGGATGTCTTTGCTGTCAGGACATCATGAATGGAGGCTCATGATTTTCCATGACAGCTTATTCTCTCCCAGCGTATGTGTGTGTCTGTGTTTGTTTGTGCCCGTCTGCTGTGAAAGGGCAGGATTTGCATCATTCTCTCTGTCTGTCTGTTACAATGTGAGAAAGAGAGACAGCTCTGAGGAGAGTGGAGAGTGAGACGGAGTGATTGAGAGCGGTAATAACCTGCGTGGGTCTCGCCTCTCTTTCACTAATTAGTGTCTGGAGACTCATCAGGTGACACTGTTTAAGATGCATAAGCACACACTTGCGTATCTCCAGGCATTAACAGCATGCTACGAAGGAGTTTTGTGACACCCCATGGGCAAGAAATGTAATTACCCACAGGAAGAGGAAAACAGCCTTCACCGAACAAGCTACAATTTCCTGTCTTAAAAGTTTAGCTGCTCTTTAATGTATTAATACTCCAACGATGTAGGTTTCAGCAAGGTCAGACAGTTACTTCCTCAGCTGTACACACACACACACACACACACACACACAGTTTATCAGAGCGATTTTCCCCTGCTGTACACATTCATCCGGAGAGGCCACACATGAAAAGCCACATACACACCCACAAACACACACACATTGGTTTTATTCTATTAAAAAGGACAGTACTTTTATC
Organism: Puntigrus tetrazona; assembly: GCF_018831695.1. Lineage (NCBI taxonomy): Eukaryota > Metazoa > Chordata > Actinopteri > Cypriniformes > Cyprinidae > Puntigrus > Puntigrus tetrazona. Next base: position 23,971,278 of record NC_056705.1, on the reverse strand, counting down.
CAGAGGTGACCCTAGCTCTTTACACAAACTTTTAGATCAATGGGATTTGCAGGATTTATGAGGCTTTTACATATCAAGAATGTTAGGGGGTTTTACTTTTTTTTTTTTTTTTACAAATTTGCAGAGAGATTTTCAAAACTATTTCTTTACAGCTAGTTTAATCAAACCTACGCGCACACATACACGTATAGAAATGCTGCTACAGTACCCATCCTCTCTTCATTGTAATTCAATTTTCCATTTCACTGCTTTTAGGTAATTCAGCTACCAGTCACGTAGATGATGTATTACTAGATGCATCTATATGCGCAGTTATATCCCCACATGCGTGCACATGCGTCTGATCCAGCGTGTGTCGATGATGGGGGCTTAACTTTAATTCAAAGACTATTATATACTGAATTAAGTACGTTTAAATCATGAAAAGTCCATTCTGTCTTCAAGGGAGTTGTAGGGATTCATGGCATTAGAGACTGAGTATGAGTACTGCATAACCAATGAATAGTTCACTTAAGGCCAATTCACGCTGCACCAACAGGAGATGGAACTGATACACTCGCAGGGTTTTGTCTGTTGGGTGTGTTACCCCGTCAGTGTCTGTTGCCATTGGACGGTATATGTTTTCAAAGACTGAACATGTTAAATCTAATAGCCTTTAGCAGTGTAGTTCTTTTTACCATTCTATTTTAAATGTAACATTTTACTGGGTGAGAGACACAAAAGAGATGATTCTTTGTAGTTGACGTAATTAGTTTAGTAAACACACTGGTCTTTTTTGTTTGACTGAGTAGACTGAAAAATACTCACCCTTCCTTTCTGCTTTTGCTACAGAAGTTCCAGCAACCCAAATGCTTCACATGGTGATTGTAATGTGTGTTTGTTTGGCTCTAGATGTGCGGAGGAAGACTATATATGAGTATCACAGAGTGGAGCTGTTAAAGACCAAAATTACCAGCATTACAGCTGTAGAAATAATGCCACTGCCCAGTAAGCCAATAAACACGCTCAACATGCATGCACAATTATGTGATGTACCTAATAGAGTTTTAGTTTGTTCTAACTCTTTATCTGCATTGTCAGAGTTTTTATCACAAGTTATATGGAAATCCAGTTAATTAATCTATTAGCCTTTTGCTATATTCGTGATCGATTCCGTGCTGATGAATTTTCTCTGTCTTTTTTTTTCTTTTTCACAGCATGTCTTCAACTCACAAGCTGCACTTCTTGCATAGCATCACAGATTAACTTCAACTGCAGCTGGTGTCACCGGCTCAATAGGTGAGAAAACAAACCTCTCTTCATCCGTCTCTCTTTCTCCTATTCTAATGTCATTTTACTGGAATTGAAGACGTGGTTCTCAGACCGCTTGCCTTGAGGTGGTGCAATGAACGAGGGGAGTAATTTACATTTTACAAGTTCTGTCAGCAGTTGCTGAAACACAAGCACTCTCAACACAGACATTCACAAGATGTGGAGATAATTCACCACTGCTAATTCAGCAGTCACAATGTTACAAGATTGCCTTTGTATATAAAAAAGGCCTAAAAATTTAAACGAACTGTAAACATCACATGTAAGCCATTAATAAAATGTCTCTTGCATTATTCCAAGTAGCAGTGCTTTAAATGTTGCAGAGAATCTTTCAAACCAAAATCGCTTTTTTTCAGAGAAAGCGAGAAAGAGGGAAAATAAAGTCACATTCCTGCTGATTCATGCCCAGACCCTCACCTCTCGAACCCAGACAGCTTTTCTCTGTAGATTACATACCAAAGAACAGACAAGACCGAGACACCCAACCTCCTTCTGCTTTATTTTCCTGGCAATCCTTCCATCTGTCTACTCTTTCAATCCCTCGCTCTTATTCTCGAGCACATACGTACACACCCACAAGCATGCATACACATACTTTGAGGGATTCAGAAGTATAAAATCCCAGTTGGTGTTTATTGTGAGATTTAGTTTATGACTGGCACAGAGAGAAAAAGACCAGTTCACTTGTTGGAGGAGTTTAACTCTTTCCTTTTATCAAGTGCATATGTGCTGCACACATATATTGAGCTGTAGCATTTTTCAGTGCAGTTTGTTATTTTATAAATCATTACCTACCCAAAATAATGATGCATAGCACAAGCACGTCTTTCAATGTCAGTGGGACCTTGATTTTTCCATCCACTTTGTGAAACCTGCTGGATTGTATAATTAAATCCGAACCAGAATCAGAGTCTTGAATCATCTCCTTGTAGACAAGGGAGTTCTATTCAGACTTCATCAATATGCATAACCATTTTTGTTTGGCTGGAGGTTATGGAAACAGTGTAGAGTTAGAAATTGCTGCAGTAATTAAAGTCAGTTTTTTTGGCTTGATTAAGGCTGTGTGTTTGTGTGTGAGAGAGGGAGAGAGAAAAAGAGCAGAATAATGAAACAGTAAATGCAGGTAACTCAGTTGACTCAAGCTAATAACTGACAGTCTGCTTCTCCCAATGCAATTCATCAACAATTTAGCCCTTGTCTTTAGAGAGAGAGCAGACAAAGTCTGATGTGATGCAGTTGATATGCACAAAAACAAGCTGTAACTGAACAGAAGACTGTAATACCGTAGCAAAGTGTTATATTTAATATCCTTCATATTTTATTACTCTGAAGTAATGAAATTACTTTAGCGTAGGAGTTTATTAGTAATGATTATGTGCATCAAAAAAATAGATTTGCATACTTTGCATACCCCGTAGGTCAGATTATTACTGGATCAGAATAAATTTGAGCTGACTGCATTTGCAGCCATTAACATGTAAATGAGATTATGAAAGGTTGGAGAAGTGCTGACGAAGGATGTGGACTACACCATAGGCAACCTCAAATCTACAGACGTATATTTCACTTTTACTTGTCTTGCTTGCATGATTCATCAGTGCTTTGGGTAACTGCTTGGTAGAGAAAAATGAAAGGAAGACATAATGACCATGACAAAGCTACAAAAGTAAATTACACCAAATCAAATTTGTTCACCAAATAATTAAATCATTTGAAATTTAGTTTGTATCAATTTATTATTATTTAATACTTTAAACTGAAGGGTAACTATGGAAAGCTTTCAAGGGTCAAATATCTCACATTGTCATAGTTACTTTCTCCCTAGTAGAGGTTCACGGATATATTTTTGACCTGAAGGATAATTCTTTTCAAGTCATGGCATTTAATCTACCCTAGTGGAAAATAAATATACTAAAATTTATTTAAATAATTATATTTATTATATTTATATGATACTTATATACTGTGCACTCCTACACATCAGCATTAGTACTGTTATTTATTTTTTTGTATTATTCTTTAACAAATTGCTTTGGAGAAAAGTAACTAAATGATTACATGTGCGACAAAAATTGCAAAGTAGAAATGAAATGCCTCGCAAAGCCAACAGCTTTATTCTGTGTCAAATCTTTGGCCTACAGAGGCTGGTGTGTGTGTGTGTGTGTGTGTGTGTTTGAGAGAGCGAGTTCCAGTCAGTAGCTGCTCTTAGCAGAGCTCTTCCTGTCCATGGGTCATGAAATCTCTAATCCAAAGCTTTCAGTTAGACAGTCTGACGCACACTATAGTGCCCCCTGCCACCAGCGGTCAAGGTGCTTCTTTCCCAGGATCACATCGTGTGTATAGAGCAGTGCCTTGTGTTTGCTGATGCTGACACTCAAACACGCTATTACAAGAAAAAAATGAAACGAAGAAGAAGAAAAAAACACACTGAAAAAATGCTAATCTAAGACACACAGTTTCCATAGACCGTCGGTTTTTATTAACCTAATGCATACATGGAAGTATTTCTTTTTGTTTATTTAATACTTTTGTCCATTTATATCCACTCTTGCATGAAATGATTTGTTTTTCAACCACAAAAAGGAATAGCATCATTTTGATCTTTTAAAAAATGTAACATACTGTGACAGGCAAAATAAAAACCTCACAAAAACAACTGGGTTGTTTACCACCTGTGAAGGGACTGGACAGCAAATGTGTCTTCTCTTCTGACCCCAGAATATCAGAGAGAAACGCAGAGGGAGATGTGCATGCGGCGAATTGTAGTAAACTGAAAAGAGATAATATATCACGGAAAGATGAATGGAGAACGGGGAGCTGCTGAAGGATATGGAGTAAGGGTGACTGTATCTCGGCAGACATCAGGAATGCCAAGTAGGCGAGGCCATTGTGCTCTATTCTGCGTGCAAGGGGAGGAGGAGGAGAAATACTAGCTGTACTGCCTAGTCCTGACTCTATAAGCCAGCATTTATTAGTGATATACTGATGTAGACAGTCCTCGGTATATTTCACTATTTAGAATTTCCTGTTCTGGACCACAGTGAACCGAGTGTTCTTAATGGAACCTTCTTGGAAGACTCGTAAATGAAAATTCATTTCATGATTTACTCGCCTTTTTTTGTAGAACATACTCACAGTGTTTCTCAGAATAGAGTTAAAGGTTTCAAAGGATTTTTCTGCACTGGTCAGCGATCTATAAAAGATCAGGATGTTTGTGTGTTTATTGGCTGTCTTTAAAATAGTAATGACTGCTGTAATTTTTATTGACAGATGTTCCAGTGGATTTGATCGCCATCGGCAGGACTGGGTAGATAACAGTTGCCCAGATGAGGTATGCGTATGGATGTCTGTGTATGTTTTTATTCTAAATCTCTTTTCCTGCATGATAGACAAACTCATCAGCAGAGTTTAGAGAAGAAAGGATGTGCTGTGCTTTCTCTCTTTCTCTGTATTTTTCTTTCCACCTTGTACATGGCCATTGGTAATTAGTAGCATGTATGACAATGTATTTTAAGTCTCTTTGTTTTTTTGCACAATATGTTTTTTTCATGTTGGCTTACTGTATGTGCAGACCGACATCTTAGGCTGTTATTGCCTTTATGGAATTTGAGTAAAGGGCTTCACTGCACTAAATTAATATGTTGAACCAACAGCACTAGTTTTTTAGATAATAAATTATTGCCATATTTAAAAGGATAGCTCACCCCAAAACGAAAATTCTGTCATTAATTACTCACCCTCATGTTTTTCCAAACCAAGTCCTACATTTATCTTCAGAACACAAATGAAGATTTTTTCTGAAGAATCCCGAGAGCAACAGAGAATGCTGTTCTGCGTCAGTTGCACCACAAAGAAACACGTTTTTTGTTTAGATCGCAGCGTAAACAATGTAGGCAATGTTTCCGCATTGCGCACAAAAAGTATTCTCTTAGCTTTCCTCTGATGTCAAAATATTTTAACGATGTCCTTGCTAGGTTTCTGAGCCTTGATACATGCTGTGTATGAAAAGGTCAGAGAGCTCTCAGAATGAATCAGAAATATATTCATTTGTGTTCTGAAGATGAACAAAGGATTTATGAGTTCAGAACGACATGAAATGAATTTTCATTTTTGGGTGAACTATCCCTTTAATGTCACAGTACCAAAATGTATGCTTGAATGTTATCCAACATATGCTCAATATCTCTGATCACCTTTCATTCGCAGACTAAAGACAACACCTGTGACATCATAAATACTACCAATCTCAATCTGCTGACCACTGCATCAGTTGCTAAGAAGACCACAAGAAACAGAGAAACTACTGAGGGTCAATCTACCCAAGCTCCATCACACATGCCCACCAGCATACCAACAGAAGGTACTGTCACACCTGAACACATACACCACTTAGACTGAAATATGGAACGTGAAACTGATGTTACAATCCTTTGACGACAGGAAACCAACGGGTCGTTGATCTAAATCATTAGTTACAAGTGACTGCTCCTGGTAAGAATGCAGCAGGATAATGTTAAGAGGGCACAAATGGATTCTACATAAATCAATAGACACAGAAAAAGAAAGGCTTATTTGTGCTTTATGAGTCTGGGGAAAATCAATTTGTGGAGAAGAAACGTTCTGTATTAAAGGACGCTCAGAATGTGGAGCTGAAGGGCTTTGCTGATCGATAGAGTTGAACAGATAATCATGCTTCTCATTTAAGAATCTTCCTTAACTAAACTGTGAAATACACCTTATATCACTACTATTGTTTAACTTCAAACTCATGTTGTGTGCTTCGCTCTGTTTTTCTTTGTGATTGCACAAACACATAATAAGTAAACAGCATAAATGACACATTTGTGAATTATGAATACAGTCATAAATATTTCAAATCTAGAGAAGCAGTAGTTTTTTTTGCAGAACAAGAAATTAAAATTCATTGTCTTCTACTTATTACTCTAGCTCACAAGTCAATATAAAGAAGTTTTTTTCTAGTTATTACTTGCTTCTTATCTCAGCGCTTCTGCTGTCAGTGTAACACCTGTGTCCTAACAAGTTGCAGATTCCTGTAATTTTTCTTTTCTTGCTGAAAGCAACAATACTGTGTTCAGTCGCACAGTCACAGCCAGTGAGAACGGACCAATGAGATTTCACTCTGGGAGGGCGGGGCTATATAGGAAGCCTTATACAGAAGATGATGTTAGTATTTCTTTGTGCCATGTTTTAAAAAGAAAGGCTGGCTAGATGTGAATACTTGCTGACTTCATGTGAGTCGGTGGCACCGCCGCTCTTTGTTTTTACAGGCAGCAAAGGATCTGGCTACAAAAAGTATGTTAGTCTCGGGGTTGCCAGGAGTCCACTTAAAGTGATTAACTACACGAAACAATCTGTTCATCATTAAGAGTTTCTCAGAATGCTCAATAAGGCAATGATTTATGAAGTAATTAAAAAAGGCATGCATCTCTCGTTTACACTCTTCTTCCTTAATTCTTTATTTATTACTGATTGGTTGTTTTATGAACTTATGCTATTATGACAACAGAACTGCTGACAGGTCTAAAGTGAACAATCAAATGTCTGTACATTTAGCCTACTACCACACTGCTATTCTGCTGTGCGCTATACAATTGGCCACAGTTCAGACAAATATAATAATTATATTAAAGATACTTTTTTGGATATTTTGAACAGTGTTGTTAACCAAACAGCTTCGGTGACCACTGACTTATATACTATGTATTATATTTCTATGTGTAGTTTTAGATTGATTTCGATGAACAGCACGAAGCACATTTTATGTTACCCTGCTGGCTGCGGTGGATACTACAGCATCATCAGCTGTTATTGTGCTGCTTTGTTGACTTTCAGTTCTCAGCAGAATTGCCTGTAGCAGATGTTGACCTGTCTGTCTCAGACTGGAGCTCTTCAGCTCCCTTGAAAGCATATTCAAGAATCTCGAAGTGGATTGCTCATTAAAAAATCATTACAAATCCAAAACTTGCTTTCAAATCACAGACATATTTTCTAATCTCTTTGAAGTGCTCATCACACACACGTGCGACCTATTTACAGCTGTTTATGAGATGTGGGCGTGTTTTAGAGCGCGCGAACCTATAGTTCACTGTAAACTGTCAACATGCAAAATTGAGCTTTAATATTTACTCCCTTTACTCTCTCCCTCCTTCTGTTTCTTTTCTCATCTATTTTTATAGACGACACCAAGATTGCGCTACATCTCAAAGACAACGGAGGTAAGATCTTAGCATTGCTGCAGTGCAAAGTGCGTCTGTGAAGTCAAAAATGATCAAACGTTTCTGATAAATGTTCATTTTTCCTGCTGATGCCCAAATAAGGTCATCCTTGTGTGTGCGAATGACTTGCCTGGTTATGTGTGTGTGTATATATGTGGCAGCAAGCACAACATTTTTGACTAAATATCTTTTCCACGCAGCAGTGGTTTGTGCCAGTTCATTTCCTGACCAACAGCAGATTTTTGTATCATGCCTTTTTCTTCTCTTCTACTCTTTTAGCTTATCACACACAGTCTCTCACTTGCTCTCTTTATGTATATTCTCTCTTTGCCTCGCTCTCTTTCGTCTTTCCCCCTCTGAATTCCCAGAATTCTGCTAGTAAGATCCAGGTCATGTGTTTTTGATTTGGTGCGAGCTCAATATTTCTTTACCAGTCGGAAACGACGGTCAGGACTTCAACATTTCATCAATAAAGCAGAAAACAGAACATGCAGCCAATCAAAACATGTAGCAAGAAGGAAGCACTAGCTAAGCTTCATCAGAAGAATACCAATATCAAAATGATTGTATTAGCAATGGACTATTTCAGGTGAATACATAAAACAGGATTATAGTAGTTAGAAGGAAAACCTATTAAAACCAAAACTCTGAATCACCCTAATTCCACCAAACGCAGATATTTTTGTTTCCAAAAGATGGCCATCTGCCTGTATTTGTTTGTGGTGGCAAATCGCGCTGTAAACTTTCGGCAAACTTTGCTGCTTTTCAAATCAAATGAACCATCTGTATTGAGTTCACACCCTGTCAGAAATGATATACAAGCCTGATTTTGCAAGGCCATTTTTAAAAATAAAAAAAGAAATCAGATTTTTTTTTTTTTGGTTTGTTAGATTGAGGGCATGTCTGTTGGATCGGTTGTCATCTGTCTTTCTACGTATTTCAGTGTGTCATGACTTCTCCAGCCCACCAGACATAACGTGTCCATTATATCATTAAAATAACATGCACATTCATGCTAAACCCAATAAATGTGTTTAGATTTTTTTAGAAATGTTTTCATGAGGTAACTTGGGGTCTATGCCAGTTTAACTGGTACAGCCAACTTCTAATTTAAGCAGCGCTGCCAAATTTAACTAGTGCATTTGATTAATGACTGATTTCAACAAGATGTCGCCATTAGTTTTACTGGCGCCAAACGCAAATTGTCACAATATTATTAAATTCCACTGAAATCCAGAAATGTATTTAAAGGCGTCAGGTAAAGAGTGATGACTGGGAAGTGACAAAATGTTTGTGGGGCTCAGAAGCATTGTTTCTCAGCACACTGTCTGGTCACAGTTTTCTGTATTTTGTTCGGTATGACAGTCATCAAACCAGGCTGTCTTTGGCTGCCAAGCTTCAGTCTCCCTCTTATTGAAAATAAATTACTTCCCATGCTTAAGTGGTCATGGGCACTTTTGGCTATAATGACTAACAACAGAAAACCCTGCCTCGTGATTAGTTCTGGCCTGCAATGTCTGTCAATCATTTTGGTGCCTTTTGGCTAAAAAACGGTATACTGCACATTTTATTATGCTTTTTTTTGTATAGAGAAAATTTATTTTTTGTGTCATTCATTTTTCAGATAGTTCTGGACAGAATATATTTAGTTATTAAGCATTATAGCGGTAACGTTTTCCACCTGATTTACGCACATTAAAACATGATTACATGCTCTTAAGAAATATTTTGTACTTTTGTCTTAGAATTATGCCTTGTTGTACAGTCTTTGTCAGAGCCTTATAACAGTAAACACAGTTGTTATTGTTTTTTTTATGTACACTGTCCATTACTTGCAATTTGCAAATAACAAATAATATAAATCTATGGTTGTGTAAATGTACACATCTGCAGAGAGACAATATAATCGTTGCTAATATAATCGTTCTGTAAGAAGCCAAATGTGAGCCAACTGGATGCTGTAATTAAAAAAAATAACAGACTTTAAAGTATGTCTGCAGAAAATAAAATCATTGACATCCTGTCAAGATATGTGCAATGTTTTCATTGATCATGGAGCCACAGAGATATAAAATCAAAGATTAAGATGGAACATAAAAGAATATGTGTTGGAAACAATGCATGTTTTTCCTTCATTCAGAGTCGTTGTCTAGTGTAGTTTGGATATTTAAAGATTTTTGATCATTTAAAAGCTCCAAAAGTGGCACCTAGTGGCAAAAAATGAATTTGCATTTTCAGTCAGAATACCAACAAGCGGCGGGCTAATGTTTCATTTTGATGTCAACATGAAACAGCTTCAGTGATTCGGAGTTGACACACTTTCTTTTGAGAGACAATAACTTTACACACAGTTCACTTTCAGATTAAAATTTTGCTGAATGTTTTCATTAAAGCTGTGTAACACACTGCAAGAAAGGTCATTTTCAAAAATCCATAATAGTTGCAAACTCCATAACTGTCATTGTCAGAAAAAGAAGAAGTATTCCTCCTGATTTGTTGGTCTCAAAAGCTGCCACTGGGTCTGCTCAGCAGGTTTTTATAAGGGCCTAGCTGTGGTGCAAAAACACAAGAACTGCAGACCATAGTAAATCTTCCTTCCTGGGCTGGATGGAAATGTCCACAATACAAAATGAAGATTTAAGGCCTTGTGTCTCTTCCATCATTAATCTTTTTATTTGCCTGTTGAACAGAGACGCACACAACCCACAGAAACCTTAACACAGACAGAAATAGCTAAATTATTGTGAAAACAGCGCTCTCTTCTGTTTAAAAGTAGAACTGCATGGATTCAAACCAGGAGTCTCCACTCATAATTTATTTTTCTAAGGTTGTTACCTTACAATTTGTGTAAGTGAACTGAAAAGCATGAGTGTTCAGCACTATGAGCGCGGTGTAATGTGTGTTTCAGCTGAGCACAGCACCGCAGAGGACAGCACTCACCCGCTGCACATGGGGCTGATTCTTGGGATGCTCCTGCTTCTGCTCGTGATGGTGGCCATCGTCCTGGTGACCGTTTACATCTACCACCACCCCAGCTCTGCCGCCGGACTCTTCTTCATTGAGGTGAGAGAATGGACGATTAGGTTAAAAAAATATATGACCTTTTTCATATGTACTACACAAAAGGTGAAATGCACTTGTCTGTATTTTAAAAGTGGGTGAGTACATAAATAAACAGCCCTTTCTGATTTCATCAACTAATAATTCAACATATAGTATTTCTGTGAATCAAACAAACTGATTTAATGCGAGAAACACTTTTAGAATATTGCTGTATCCTTTTTGATAGCCTTGGTCTCATTTCTTTTTTGTTAAGCTCGTTTTTATTCTGCAAGAGCAAGAATGCAGAATGCATTTTATACATACAGTGTTTTATCAAATTGATTTAATTGAGCATGAAAGCAACTGCATGTAGATTTGTGTATTACTGCAACTTTTTATATATCTTGATAATAGTGGACATGTGTATTTAAAGACGGGGAAGATGTCTCAGATGAGGAATGTAATATTTGATAATATGAAATTCACACGTTTAACAGAGACGTCCCAGCCGATGGCCAGCAATGAAATTCCGTCGAGGTTCTGGTCATCCGGCATATGCAGAGGTGGAGCCTATGGGTCAAGAAAAAGAAGGCTTTATTGAATCAGAGCAGTGCTGAGATTCGACCTTTGACTTGAGTCACTCACAGCCCAGCAACCTTCTTGATGTCTAGCTACAAACCCACACATCTCTAATCATAATGTTCCACCAGCCCTCCAAAACACTGATGAAACTGGATACAGTGAGGGTGTGGTGACTGAACGGAAGAGGCATCCAGAAACAAATGCTTGGATCTAGCTTTCAACACTCAAAGCAAAACAGTCCGCATTCAGAGGAAACGCTTGAGGAAACGGCCCAGCAGCTTCTGCTCGGTTCCATGGCGTGGGGAACAGCTTTTGTTTGTAGATTGTACAGGATGAGGTTTTGACCTTTTACCCTCAAAATAATCATGGAACTGAATGCAGTTTTGTTTGATCTTCTGATTTGATGTGCCTCTTTGTGAGATGTTTCATGTCTTGACAGTCTCTGAAATGCACATTCATTCAATCTATGTGTTGGAAATCTTATATAGACCTTTATATATCTTCAGAAGGGTTTTGTAGGGTTTTTATGTTTTTTTCCTATTCCTTTATGACTTCATCTCTTTGATTTGAATGGATGTTTTGGAGTATGTTGGATGACTTTGTTTGAATATAGTTGGAAAATGTTCTGTGAACAAATATGTCAGCAGTATGGGTTAACTTTTGTTTTTCATCCAACCATATTCCAACCATTTAGGACATTTTTGCACATATCCACTTAATGCACATATATTGCTTTTTTCCCCCCAAGTAAATTTTTTTCTCATCCTACGTTACTAATGCATATTTACAAGACAGGCGCTTGTGAGACTGTGTGTGCGTGTATGTGTGTGTCATTTTTTTTCATTATTATTATTATTATTTTGTTGTTGCATTATGATACACAGTGATCCCTTAAACACACCATAGTTGAAATCAAGGATTCTTACTGATTTCAACTTGACAGACAAGGCAAGTGGTGTCTACTGACAGCCGTCAGTCCTTAATCAGACATTCATTTGTTTATGGTATTTGATACAATGATATAGTAAAGCTCTGCTATTGCTGTCAGGTCAGTTGAGTATGAGAACTCACAAGCAGTGGAACTGAATGTGATTTATTACTCTACAGGAAGAGTAACACAGCATATCACAACCTAATTTGATAAACATTCAATGTTCTAAATAATATTTTCCATTGTGTTCACTAATAATGAATTTTGAGTTTGAAGGTTTATAATATTTATCCTTATAAAATGCAATTAATTGTGGCACATATTACTTTTCTCCTGAAAAGACATTTTGATTGTTGCGACCAAAGAACTGTCATCTCACACACACAGACACACACACACACATAAATAAATATATATATATATATATATATATATATATATATATATATATATATATATATATATATATATATATATATATATATATATATATAAAGCATTTCCTCAATACTTTACAACCAGATGAAATGGACATTGGTAAATATTTTATTTTCTGTTTGATTACTTCAGCAAACCTATGCATTGGGGCAGTTCCTGAGAGTTTCTTTTCTCTTTTCTTTTTTCTTTTCTTTCTTTTTTATGTTTGTTAGGTGTTTAAGCAAGCATGCGGGAGAGATACATTTTTCTCCATTTTTGTCCTCATAACAGGGTGTCTCACCAAAAATCAAGGTCTAAATTCTATTTTTATTAACTTTCTTCACTGGAAGACCCGATTCTTTTCAGCAGATGTAACCTGAATGTGTACGTATGCGTGTGACATTGAATCTATCTGAATGTGTGAGTTCACGCTGATGGAAGGCGGAAGTGGATGTTTACTGTGTGAAATATTCTCAAACAAAGTTTGTTGAATGAGGTTGGTTTTCTGTTCAGCGGTGATGGCTGGTCTCACAATTCGGGTAAACAAGTATATTTGCAGCCTCGGTTTTTGATAATCATAATCTTCATGTTGTGTCACACACATTGAGAGACAGTGAAATACACAACGCTGTAATCTGTGTACTCTTGTGTTACTACTGTCAATTTGATTACATTATACAATTTGATTAAATAATAAAGTTGTTTAAACTGACAATAACCTTTCGTGCATGTGGTCTTTACAAATCAGAATAGATGTCTTTTCTCTCTTAAAGGCAATATTATGTAGGTAATATGAATATGTATAGCACTTAGGTGAAAGGGATAGTTCAACCAAAAACACCCTTAAGTTATTTCAAACCTTTCAAACCAAAGTTTCTTTCATAATTAGCAATCGTTTGTTTATTCCGCGAGCGGAAGTGTATAATAACAGGTGAGTTACATAAAGAGTAACTTGAGGTATGATTTTAATGCCTTTATATCAATGAGAAGAATATTGAATGCATAAAAAGGGTCTAATTTTATTGAAGAATTCCTGATAAACATATTTCTGTAAGTTAACTGTCAAAGTGCACACTGAAACATATTTTCATTGCCAAGGTATGAGGTAAAAAAGTATTTTAATAGGCCTAAAAATCAACATTTAAATTACATATATATCATTGTACACATAGCTATACATTGTTGTTGTTGGTATAAAAATAATAATAAAATATATGGTATGTATATTTCAATGATTTTGAGATGTAAATAAGTTGTTACGCAGTCACAGCTGTGACGCTACAGTCACGTGTCTGCGATCTCTGTCCTCTGATTGGACGAGCAGTTTCAGCACAACTAGCACCAACTCAGTCAGTGTAGTTCATGAACAATTCATCTTCTTATCGGTTTCTCGGTTGAAATATTATATTCTCCGCAGTTCTGAGAAAATCTCGCCGAAACTGTCTTGAGTTTCGTCTGAATGGCTGAAGCCTCCGTTGCAGGTAAGCGGTTAATTATGGCTTCTCGCCTCATAACGGCTAGCTGTAGTAGTGAAGTGTGGTTACGGCCTCGGCAATATTATCGAAGTATCTGAGGAAATCAAACTAAATAAGAAATATATGTTTTGTGACATCTTTGAGCGATTTATTTGACCGTTTACAGAAGGATATTTTACCAGCCGTCATCACAATACGTCATGTCCATAAGGACGAAGTGGTAGGAAGTTGGTTAGTCAAAGTGTAACAAATTAAAAGCACGAAAAGAACTTATATTTCTGACCTTCTAACAGTAAAGAGAACGGCAGCTCACGCCTTATCATAGCCATGTGACTGCCTGTTGCAAAAAAAAAAAAGCTGAGTCGGTATGTGTAGAACATACAGTTTATGCAAAGAATCCAGTCATGGCTGTATAGATAGTGCTGCAGTAATAAAGTCAAAGGGCAGAAAATAAAACTGACAACCGTTTGTCTTCCCTTTAAGACACGTCGAAGTTGAATCCAGAGTCTGCTGAGTTTGTGCCACAAGCTAAAACCAATCAGTCCTTCTCTAAGAGAAATTACAGACCACAGCACCACAGTCAGGACTGGAGGGCTCAACATGTTAGGCCTCATCATCACTTTAGACAGTCCGATGCCATAAAGCACTGTCAAGATGAGTCTGAAAACTGGGCCAGTAATACATTACCCCCTGCTGAACTTCCCATCAGAGGAGATGTAAGAGGTAGAGGAAGAGGAGGAAGACAAAGAGGAGGTGGTGATGGTAGGCGCATTAATGACCATCAGGCTTCGAATGAGAGATGGACAAAACCTGAAAGTGATAGCGACTGCTCAGGAAAGGACAACAGGGCTTCTGGCCGTGAGCAACCTAACTCACCCACTTCTAATAGAGCCACGGATGAGGAGAAGAAAGAAAGAACAACTGTAGAAGCCGACTTGAGAGTGTCTTATCAAGCTAGCCGACGTAAACAGCCCAATAATGCAAGAACTGAGAGATTGATAAAGGGGCGTCAGCCCAAGGACCAAGAGGAGAACAGGGAAAACCAGGCTGATGCAGGAGACACAAAGCCTGCAGCAGTTCATGAACATCCAGAGCCTGAGCAGAGGAACCATAAGGGATGGAGAGGTGGAGATCGCCGCATGCAGCCGAGTTCCTGGAGGAAAGGGCCGGCCTCTAACCATGGGATTGAGGGTAATTGGAGAGAAAGAGAGCCTGCACAGATCACAGCAGAGGAGATGAAAGGTGCAGAAGCTGAGGGCGGAAGACATGAGGAGCCCAACAGAAACAGAGGAGGTCCGAGAAGAGAGGAGAGGAGAGGTACAGAAGCTGAGAGCAGAAGACATGAGGAGCCCAACAGAAACAGAGGAGCAGTGAGAGAGGAGGAGAGGAGAGGTAAAGAAGCTGAGAGCAGAAGACATGAGGAGCCAAACAGAAACAGAGGAGGTCCGAGAGGAGAGGAGAGGAAAGGGGCAGAAGCTGAGGGAGGAAGACATGAGGAGCCCAACAGAAACAGAGGAGGTCCGAGAGGAGAGGAGAGGAGAGGTACAGAAGGTGAGAGCAGAAGACATGAGGAGTTCTACAGGAACAGAGGTGGTGCGAGAGGGAAAAGGCCACTACTGCAGAATCAAGGGCCGAGGAGAGGCGGGGGCCCTGAGCGACGGACTGGACCGGTAAAGAGCATGGAGCCTCCCAAAAGCAAAGAAACCCAAACAGGTGATGTGCTTTAGATCAGTTTTAGGCATAATGAAAGTGATTCATCACAAAGTGTTTGTCGCCTCATAACTGAAGCTCCACAGCTAACATGCTCTGTAGCAGGTTTTGTTTTGAGTAAGCAATCTAAAATGAATATTGGATCAATCAGCTCTGAGCAATGTAATCTCTCTGACGCAATTAAATCACTTCACAGGTATTTTACAGTTAACAGTAAACATTAGTTTCAATGCATGTAAATGTATACATTATACTGTAGCAAGTCTCTGTCTATAAAACGTTATTGTCGACTGACCTATAGATAAAATCAACTATACAAAATAACATTTAACTTTTATTTAGTAGGTAGATTTCCTTTTATTTGTCCCCTTCAGCAGATGAGGGAAGTGAATCTAATTTTCTTGTGAGAAGTTAACCATATTTTCAGTTTTGCAGAGCAGTTGATTGGCTGTTTACTACTGATGTCACACTTTCAAATCCTCAATAGTTATTAATTAACCAAGTTTAAAGCCTGAGCTTATAGAAGAAGTTGATAATCAGCATCATGGTACTACATGGTTTTGTCAACTTGAAACCAATCATGTAATCCATATTTTGTTCAGCTAGCTCCATGGTACATGCCCTAGGACTTCCATAAATATACAATTGTTTATTTTATTCTTAACAAATGATCACTTACAGCTGTACCCTTATAAATGTTTTGTACGATATTAATAATGGACAAATCTCTGGAGTATGATAGTACTGTATTTCTGTGTCTCTTAATTACAAGGTGTTTGTAACGTGTTTAACAATGTGTGTGTAGGTTGTCTAATTGAGCAGCTGACAGAGGAGAAGTACGAGTGTATGGTCTGTTGTGAAGTGATTCGACTCATGGCTCCGGTTTGGAGCTGTCAGAGTTGTTTCCATGTATTCCACCTCAACTGCATCAAGAAATGGGCTCGCTCACCTGCATCTCAAGCTGATGGTACGTCAGCTGCCTCTCTCCTATGATAGGGGACGTTACCAAATGCTGTGTATATGCACTAAAAGATAGTGCTCTCGTATTGCTATGAATAGGCAACACACCATTTGGCAATGCAAGAAACAGTGAACTGACATCCTTAGAAAATTTTACGTTTATTTTCAGACAGACTTGATATTAGAAAAATGGTGTGTGTGTGTGTGTGTGTGTGTGTGTATGTGTGTGTGTATATATATATATATATAATATATATATATATATATATATATATATATATATATATATATATATATATATGGTAAATATAATAAGCTAGTCCATTGTTTAACAACAAATTTAAATTGTTCAATATTTACAGATGGTACTGAAGGCTGGCGTTGTCCTGCATGCCAGCATGTGACACTTAAAGCTCCTAATTCTTATACCTGCTTCTGTGGTAAGATTATTTTTGCTTTCTTGCATCTTACATGATATTTTTGTTTTTGTTCTAAATCGCTCGCTGTGTGTAAAATGATAACATGGCTTTATTTTGAATGAATAATTCTGTAAACCTGAAGAATTTGGTCCTCTAGATTTCTAGTTTTTCACCTTTCACTTTAATGGACAGGGAAGGTGACCAATCCTGAGTTTCAGCGCACTGAGATCCCTCATAGCTGTGGAGATATGTGTGGGAAAAAGAGGAGTGGAGGGGAATGCAATCACCCCTGTAACATGTAAGAATCAATGCATTTACTTGGTTTTCTACCAATGATTGAAAAATACTAGTTGTTTTTGAAAGGTTTCATGTAAACTCCTTTTAAGAAACACATCTGGTAAACTTAAAGCCATCTGCTTATACCAGCTTTTTAGTGTTTTTCTGAAGAGTGATTACTCAACTAGTTGATCAGGCAACTGACTTGTTTGCACAGCTGTAATTTTGTGTACGTTTGTCAATCCAGTGTGATGACAATTTCTCTTGTTCTGTGTAGCCTCTGCCATCCTGGGCCATGCCCGCAGTGCCCAGCTTTTATCACTAGGTCCTGCATTTGTGGGAGAATGAGGTAAAATAAAATTTTTGTGATTAACTCTTTATTTACCCAGGTATATTCAGGTCTAACACCACCAGTTTCTTGTGTGTGCAGTAAGCAGGTTCGCTGCAGTCAGACTGGACCTCTGCTTTGTGATGCTGTCTGTGGGGCTCTCCTGAACTGCTCAGAGCACTTGTGTGCCCAGGTGTGCCATTCAGGGCCATGCCAACCCTGCCGTATTCATGTTCATCAAGGTAAGCAGCCTTGTGTCATTTAATTGTACATCATGCCTATTTGGTCATCTTAATTTTATGCATTATAACTCTCCTTCCATGTACACCTTCAGCCTGCTTCTGTGGTGTGACATTCAGGGAGGTGGCATGTGGGACCGATCGTGAAAGGTTTGATGGATCAGGATATTTCTCCTGTTGCAAGCCCTGTGGAAAGTACGTACAAAACATCTCTTCTCTTGACAATGAGTGACATAAGTTCTCTTCTGCTTGTTATGCAAAGACATTTGTGTGTGTATTTTTCAGTAGATGTGTCTGAGCGCTCATCTCTTGATCTGTTGCTCTAGGATGCTAGATTGCCAGTCCCATCGCTGTCAGCAGTTATGCCACCCTGGCCAGTGCCAGTCATGTCCGCTCAGTCCCAAGCTTGTGCGCAGTTGTTCATGTGGACAGACTCCATTATCTAAGCTTCTGGAGCTGGGCTACCCAGAGAGAAAGACCTGTACTGACCCAATACCCTCCTGCGGCAAGACCTGCAACAAGCCACTGCCATGTGGAGATGGTGGTATGTGTCTGATTTAGGGCGACTTTTGTTTATAAATTGAACAGGAATTAAGTTTGTTTATTAAATTTTCTTCTAAATTCAGTTAAAAGGATGAGAAAGACCCTGAATTCACAATGAAATTTTCGAATGTTTTTTTATTTTTATTTTTTTTTTTTGGAAAATTAATTCGAAATGGGAATCCATGGGAATGAACATCCAGCTCTCTCTACTGATTGTGTACTGTGGGAAGCTGCCTTGCTATCCTTTCTGATTTAACTAAAAATGAATGTGACAAGGTGTACAGTACAAGCTAAAAAAAGACAGAACTACATATTTTATAAGCTGTAGATGAAAAAAATTGAGCATTAAAAGACACATAGTCAGTGTCCCATTTCCTTACCTTTGGAGGGGGGGGTAGTTTAGCTTGTTTACTTGTTTACAACAGCTTTTTGCACTTCAAGGTCGATAGAGAGGGTTACGTTGCCCCCCCATAACACTGTGGAAAATTGCTATATTTCTCTTTCATTTGTGTCTACTTTAGATTCTGTCCACTTGTGTGAAAAGCTCTGCCATGAGGACAGCTGTGGCCCGTGCTCTTTGAACTCCTCTATTAAATGCAGATGTGGTGGTAACAGCAAGGTTAGACGGTTATCGAACAGCCGCACAAAGGTTAAGTTCTGACAACTGCAGATATAAATCATACTCTCTCTTCTATCTTCATAGGAAATTCCATGCGCAACCATTCAGACTGAACGTAAGGCTTTAGTTAATTTTATTACAAATTAATTGTATGCACTCTACCAAAGTAGCAGTTGTAATGCTAATGTGTATTCCTTTACAGAAGACATGGTGTTTTTGTGTGAGAAACGCTGCAACAAGAAGCGTTTCTGCGGCAGGCACAAATGTGGAGAGTTGTGTTGCGTGGTGAGTGTTTTCATGAAAGGATTATCTGGTTTTAATAGCCACAAGAAAGGTTTGTATAAGCATTAACTCTCTTTATCAGGACTTGGAGCATAAATGCTCAATGATTTGTGGTTACAAACTCAACTGTGGTCTACATCGATGTCAGGACCTGTGTCACCGTGGCAACTGCCAGCCTTGTTGGCAAACCAGTAAGCCTGACCTTCAAGATCATTTTAATGGATGTCCATCTCTTTTCTTCTTACACAGCACTGTATGTTTTCTCTTAGGTTTCGATGAGTTGACGTGCTACTGTGGGGAGACTGTGCTCTTCCCGCCCATCCCTTGTGGAACCAGACCTCCTGAATGTAAAAACTTATGTACCCGAAGTCATGACTGTGATCATCCAGGTGCTTTTGCTCAGTCAACCACTCTTTTAACGGTTATATATCAAGATTTATACATACATATGAAGGTTAACTGTGCTTGACCATTTTTGTAATCCTGATATCTATATTTTATACATGTACATTTTTTTTTAAATAAAATGTATATAAAACTATATTTTTTATAGTCTTGCATATCAAGGCTGCATTTATTTATTCAGTACAGTAAAAAATATTATTGAAATATTGAATAATATTTCAACAATATGATATAACCATTGTTATTTAAACATATATTAAAATGCAATTTTTCTTTGGTAAATTCAGCTTTACCAACAATCTCCAGTGTCACATTACCCTTCAGAAATCATTCTAATATACCAATTTGATGCTCAAGCCATATTTCCTATTACTATGCTGTCAAATTGTGTTGCTTAATATTTTAATATTGAGATCATCTATATATGTTTTTCAGGATTGTAAGATGAATTTAAAAAAACATTTATTTGTAATCTTTTGTAACAATTTAAAAGTCTTTACTTGTCAATTAATGCACCCTTGCTATGATTTTTTTCCATAGTGTTTCATTCATGCCATAGTGAAGAGAGATGTCCTCCGTGTACCTACCTCACTAAGAAGTGGTGCATGGGTAATCATGAGGTAAAATGCATAATTTTTTTTAAGCGTACACAATCTATTTAAGAAAAGTTCAAGAATCTCATCTTCCTAACCGTTTTCACATTTCTCTCTAGCAAAGGAATAACATCCCATGCCACCTGCAAGACATCTCATGTGGTCTAGTGTGTGACAAGCTCTTACCCTGTGGTTCTCATCACTGTAAGAAAATATGTCACCGTGGGGTATGTCAGGCAGAGGGAGAGTGTAAGCAGCCATGCAGTCACCCCAGACCCAGCTGTGGTCACCCCTGTGCTGCTCCCTGCCACCCAGGCAGCCCTTGTCCACCCACCATCTGCAGTGCCAAGGTACAGCCCTGCTCTCATCCAAAATCTACACAGATGGTTTATAGATGGAACATGCAGATATTGCTCAAAGCAATCCTTTGTTTCCTCAGCTGTAGCCTGATTTGATTCCCTCAATTCCTCAGCTGCAGGGTGCTTGTGGTCTGGCACATGGTTTTACAGACAAACGTACATTATCGGTTATGTAAAATATTTGCTTGAAAGAGGAAATTATGGTTTTCATAAACATCTGTTATAGTTGTTTATTATAGCTTGTCACAATCTTTATTTGATTAGTTTTTTTCCAATGTAGAAGATTGATCAAAAGAGCAGAATGTCTTATTGTCTAAGTACAAAGCTATTTTACAAAACATTTTTACAGACATTTTCATGTTCTCCGTACTGAAAAAAAAAATCAAAATGGAGAACCTTACTTTATACTCTTAGTTATTTCTCCCTTTCAATCCCTAGGTGGCACTGCAGTGTGACTGTGGCCGAAAGAAAGAGACCATTCCTTGTGCTGATGCAGCCAGTTCCTACCAAAGGTTAAAACACGCCGCGCTTTATAGACATGCAAAGCAAAGTTTTACATTGACGAATCAGCTGATTCAATATAAAGTCTTTTATTTATTTATTTTTTTTTAATTTTCCCACTGATGATTGTGTATTCATAGCAAGCCAATACATTTACAACGAATGGTATACATGTGCAAATAAGACCAAAAATAATAACAGTGTCATATGTTCTAACTAATCAGTGCTAAAATATAAATATTTTGCAGATATGCAGCTATTTCTGTTGCCAGTAAGCTGTCAGATATGCAGCTGGGAGAGTCCGTTGACATTGGACAGCTCACAAAGAAAGAGCAGAGAAAGGCCAGGTACACTCACAGACTGAAGTTTGCAAGACTGCTTGTTTTTATTAGTCATCCAGAAGAGTATTCTGTGGGTCATTGTTTACCTTATGTAAATAACAGCATTAGTGGCTTTTGCCGTTTCTGACATGTTCAAAGCTGCACTCCAGGAGAGCAGAGTACAAAATTAACATTATCCACGAAATCAAATAAAAAAAAATACAGATTTTGTGATTAAATTACCAGTGGCTGGTAAGTAACTCCATTATAATACATGGTTTAAATTAAAAAGACTAAAAAATCCTTTTAGCAACTTTTACCTCAGAAGATGAACATTGTTATTAAAGTGCTTCCACTGAAGTGGAGTAACCTTCATTTGGTTGACCGCTCGCAGGTTGGAGTGTGATCAAGAATGTGCTACACTGGAGAGGAACAGGTAAACGTAAAGCTTTCCCCCTGTCGTTGCCTGTATACAGTGCTTCACTAGAAATGTCTGTGTGTGGGTGTGAAGGTTTAGATGTTTTGTGTTTTGCCTCTAGGCGGCTGGCTGAGGCCCTGCAGATTGATCAGTCGGTGGATGCCTTCAACAAGTCAGCATCTTCCAAATATAGTGACTCTCTCAAAGAAGATGCAAGGTGGTTCAAATTCTAAAATAGTTCAAGAAAGTATCAACAGTACATAAAGCTAGGACATGGTTGTATAAGACGTTACCAAGCTTAAATTCCTTAGAAGAGCATCAACCATTAAGCATCCTATTAAAAGTAGTCAAACTGCAAGACTGTTTTCAAGAATGCATTCTTCTGTTGCAGTTTGATTCACTAGGCTTAATATGTTCGGTGGCTTGCCAAATGTATAAACTGTACAGGGCTGTATTTTCTGAAGCATCAAAGATGAATGGGGAAAGTTTATACTTTATTTTCTTGTCTCATGACTGAACATTGCTAGTAGCTGTGCACTAAAGAATTGCCGGTAGAGTTTGGGTTCTTGCACATTTGTTTTGACAGTTTAAAGAAAAACTGAAGTGTATAATATACACACGCAAGTTAAATGTTTAGTCTACTATAGCGCAAAGTGAAAGCCTGAATGCTTACTAATGAAACTTTTTTTTTTTTAAATTCAGGAAAGATTTCAAGTTCGTTAGTGAAACTGAAGAGGAGATTAAGAATTTAGTTGACCTGGCTAACAAGGTAAAATGTCGTCTGATCACACTATAAATAGTTGACTATTCCGGCACTTCGGGCATAGTTTTTCAGAGCTCTGTAATTGTGTTTGTCCTCAGGGTAAACAGCCTAAGAGGAGTCACTGTTTTCCACCTATGAAGCGCGAGCACCGGAGAATTATCCATGAGCTAGCGGAGGCATATGGTGTGGAAAGCGTCAGCTATGATAGCGAACCCAAGCGCAATGTTGTGATTACTGCCATCAGGTCAGCAGAAACCGTCCCATTTCAGATTGGGCTTCCAACTGTTAAAGTGAATCCTATTGCTTGTATGCTTACAAAAAGAAAGTTCAAGCAAGTAAACTTTCAAGGCAGTGAGTCAGTAGCGTTGGGTAGTCTTCAGCGTGATTGTTTGACATGTTGTGTTTTCAGGGGCAAGTCGGTGTGTCCTAACACTAGTCTGGCCGCTTTGATTGAAAGGGAAACTGTTTCCAGAGCACCTCCTCCTATCGCCCACATCAAACAACACGCAAGCAAGTATGTTCACACGTATCTCACCATGAGACTACTGATCAAACATTGGGCATCAAGATGATTGATGATTCAGTATGGTTATTCATATGAGTTACTGTATGGACACTCTGAGCTGGACACTCCTCATTCACAGTAAATAGAATTGCTGCAGCATGTACATGTTTTAATATTGTGTGTATTCATGTAATATGAATGGTTTTGTTGAGTGTAAAGTGCATCCTAACTAACGCATTGTTCATTCACGTTTATTTCAGGGCCGACAATAGTAATGCTTGGATGAAACAGTCTAAAGAAGAGGCCACAATTGATTATTTTGATGTGCAGGATTGACATGAAATACAGAATAGTCACTGTAATATTCAAACAAAATAAAACTGTCGAATCCAAAAACTTCTATAGCATCACAGTTCTGAAAACAGACACAGTGAGAATCTATAGCTATGTTTCTTAGGTTAACTAAGGAGCAAACATCTAGGAGTAAAAACTGATGTGGTTTCCGTGCACTTATTTACTTGTGGGGGGGTGTATTTGTCTAGACTTTGACATTATCAGTGACCTTGACAGTGACTTCTGATAGACGGCTTACACGAGTGTGAAGTTGGACATGATCGGCATCAGGAAGGTTGTTTGTAGAATTCTAATCATGTTACCAAACCTTGTTAAAGAAGGTGAGAACAACTGTGCGTTCCTGCCTCCAATAAATACTTCTGTAAGCAAACTTGTTGCAGTTTTTTGTGATTAAGTGCAATGTTGAATAGAATGCAGTTCTCCACAATTTGCTTCAGGATTAAGTAGCCTGCTTCTGCTTTCTTCTGAGGCCACCCGGAAAGATATTGTTTTATTCCATCACAATTTCTTCTGAGAGGAGTGAACTTGACATCAGCTCTCTTCTACATCAAGAAACGGCTGAAGTAAGAGTTTCTTCTGAGGTTTGTAATGACATGAGTGAAGCGCTGTAATGCTATCACTGTTCAGTGTGGAACAAATCTAGAAACCTGAAGAATCTGTGCTTCTGGACCACAGAGCAACCTGAGAAAAAATCAAGGGAAGTACACATTTGCATAAAAAAAATGAGGCTTTCACTGTATGTACTTAACATAAACATCAATAAATGTAACTTCAACGATAAATAATGACAGGATCTCTAAACAGTCCTGTTTTTTAATAGCTATCGTCAGCCCGCATCATACTGGGTCAGTATGGAAACCAGCCCTTTGCATCTTGTGTAACAACTGTTTTAGAAAAACTTTAATCTTCACTGCCATCTCTTCTTGACTCATCTTCGTGCGCATATATTTGGCGGACTTTTCATCCGCATGTTGCGTAGCGTTTCAGGCCTGTTCGACAAAGTTCCCAGTGTATTTCGCCGGTCAGCGCGAGCGAGCGAGCGACTGAAGGGAGCGGCGCGTAATTTGTCGACGCTCCCTCCACATCCCGAGTTTTATTCGAAGCGGCGGGGTAAACGCGCTTGCGCCTCAGCGCTCACCGTCTCTGCATCCCCTTCTCACTCCGCTGCCTCTCCACACACTGACTGTCCAGTCACTCCAGCGCCGAGCAACAGGGAGTGTGTGTGTGTGCGCGCTTGTGCTTCCAGCTATAAAGAACTTCATCTCTATCGCTCCGGACGCACATCCGCCTCTTCGTCTGCCATCCGCTGCCCTTAACAGCCGGCCACGGTAACCGTCTGCCATGGAGAGGAAGGTAAGACGTTTACAGCAACATCATAAGAATGTCATCTGCTCCATGGAGCACTTATTAATCAACAGTGTTCAGTGTCTGCGGTCTGTTACCGTCCTGGTGGTGTATAATCCGCCCATCTCATCACAGACAGTCAGATTAGTGCGCATGGGAGTTTTCCGACTGGATCTAGTTTATTTGGCAATGTAAAGAGCAGAAAGAGACTATATATATGCAGCCAGACAGAACACACGAACTAGTCCTGAATACACACACTGCTGCACGTGCTAATCCTGTCTTCTCCATCACTGATCTTCAGCACGGATGGAGGCTTCTTCATGATCATAACGCCGACTGGAGTGAGAGGTTCAAGCAGCACTTAAGGCTCTAGTGGGTATGTTATGAGACTCAGATGCTCCTCTGTACTCTGCTAAGAGCCTAAGTGCCTCTCAGCTTCAGTTGTTGGTCTTAACTAGAAATATAAAGATGCCTTTCCTCAAAATACACTCCACTTACAGTCCATGTGAGAGCAGTTTGTTTCTCTCCGAGTGAAAGTATGTGATTTAACACTGGCGTGTTTCTGGATTAGGTGGATTAATGCTTGAATAACTAGGCTGAAGCAAGTGCTTACAGAGAGGCGGTCAAGCATCATCTTTGCTTCTCATGAAGCTAGTTTTTGTTATTTTCTTCGTAAAGGTTCCTCTGCAGCGATGGGGATCCTGGAAATATCGGGAATCTTTAAGCCTGAAGTCATGGAAAAATCTTTATTGAGAATCGAACGAGGGAAAGCTCCTGGAGTCAGGGTTCGAAATCGGGACGATTGCTCTGCGTGTCCGTGCGCTGCCCTCGAGGCTTTCACCGCCTAGTCTCTGAAATCATTTTCAAGTAGTCATAAGCAATTGAAGAAGTCATGAATAATGTGTTTGGAGGAAAAAAAGGTGTTCGGGTATATATATATATATATTATTTCATGCTCCTACAGGTTCTGACTCTCTGAATTTGAATATTTGTAATTTCCCCACTTTCAAATACTGTATACCCTTACAGATATGGGCCAAGGTAATAACAGTGCAGGCTTTGCCAAGAGGTCAAATCAAATATTAATGCTATGCTATGAGGCAGCACATTATGATAGTCTAGAATCAGGTTGTCGCATTTCCAAAGGTAACTCACATACGGACCCAACTTCATCGTTTAGAACTGATACACTGTCACTGATATACTGGAAGAGTAATAGTCCTATACATCAGAATTTTTTTTGCACATTTTTTATTTATTTTTGTATAATATATGCAATTATATATATATTTAAAGGAGAGTATTCTGCTTTTTTTCGTTGCATTGGGTGCATTCTGC
This sequence comes from Puntigrus tetrazona, assembly GCF_018831695.1. NCBI lineage: Eukaryota > Metazoa > Chordata > Actinopteri > Cypriniformes > Cyprinidae > Puntigrus > Puntigrus tetrazona. Next base: position 23,945,005 of record NC_056705.1, on the reverse strand, counting down.
TTTCTTGGGTAACCTAGTTCTTAATATGTGCTTTTATTCCCCACAAGGACTAATATTATGATGCTCCATCATAATTTAGCTGTTTCTTATATGAGTGGAGTGACCCTGATATCAATGACTCTTCACTCATACCAGGAAAGAGCTGGAGGTTTATAGACAATTTCCTTTGGGGGAAGGGGTCACGAGAGACGTGTTATTTAAAAAAAAAAAAAAAAAAGAAAGAAAGCGTCTATACCATTTGGCACAGATTCATAAAAGATCGCATGCATCTTATGCCGTATTGCAATTTCTGAATAATATTGTGATAAAGCATCTGTGATCACATTTTTGAGTTGCAATTCCCGTCCCATTTTTGTTTTCCTCGTATATGCATCTGGGATGGTTGCTGAGTAGATCACCAGAATGCAACTATTTATTATGAAGAGTGTTCGGTAATCATGCCATACAGTTTTTGGGGCTGTGGTGAGATAACTGCTGCATTGCTTCTGCTTGGATGCACTGCAGGAACGTACACCACCATTGCGGAGCATGCTGGAGCGCTGACCTATCTAACCACTGCTGGTCTGTGTGAGAGCCGAGGCTGTACCTGGAGTTCTAATGGACAAATTGATTTAAATTTAGTCATTCGTTCAAATGTATGACAGTCAAACCTCATAGTATTATTCTGACTGTTTATTTGTTTATTCATACATTTAGTTTATTTTAATTATAAAAGCATGAAGAGAATACCATTTGATTAACCTTTGTCAGCTTTATTCGCAATGGCTCTGTTCATTTAATCATAAATACAGTAAACACAGTAATATTGTAAAATTTAAAAAGGCAATTTATTCTTGCTATAGCAAAGAAATTTTAATTAAGTTGTAGTCTTTCTCGTTACTCTTCCTTTTGATGAATTGGCTAAATAAATGTATTAATTTTTTTAAAAGTGTGTTTTTCATTTCCTAAATGTTTTTGCGTATGCTTTGGGGTTTTTTTAATGCAAACACAGCCTTCTGATTCGTGTAGTATCTTGTCAAAGTTTAATAGGAATATCACCGTCAACATATTTAAAAATACAATTACAATAAACAACAAATGATGACCTTAAAATAGTATACCCATGGTTTCTCAAAGGTGGGAAATTATTTCAATATTAAGTCTATTTCTGTATAAAAGACAAAATTGATTATTAAAATAGTCCATCAAATGTTTTAACGCCATTTATAGCTTTGCGTGAGAAACAGTAATTGAAGTGCAGTATTTTGTGATAAAGTGGTGTAATTTTTCATATTTAATTGCCGTTGCCGTTGACATTTAGTTGTGTTGTAAAGCTCGGTACGCTGAGAGATTTTTGTACTGTTTTTGTGCTGCGCTGTCTCTCAGCGAGACATCTGTTAAATGTTTTAACCTTTAGGGATTGTACACCGTGTGTTCAGATTAGTTTCAAAGTACTAAGTCAGTTGTTGCAAATGAGGAGATTTTTGTCGCACTAGGTTGTAGTCTGAAGTACCAAGTCGCAGGTGTGTCTTTGAGCTCGGGGCCTTGTATTCTCTCTGGAAACAATTCCAGCGAGGCCAGCAACACTTAGAATGGATCACAGAAGTTCGCTTCAGTGCCCAGCAATCTTCTGAGAGTGAGAGAAATCCCATTAGTATTCAAGGACCCACTTTTTCTAGCTGTCACACCTCAAGAGCTTTAGGGAGAATTGGCTCTTTCACAAGTGAGACTGCAGGCAGCGAGATGAAGGGATGATTATTAAATACTCGCTTTCTTTCATTCCTTTTCTTTTTCTCCTCCGCTGCCTTTCTGCAGGTCTAAATGTGAGGAATTAGAACGCTGTATTCTTGAATCGCCTCGCGTCATGCTGCCCTTTGTTCAGCTCAACAATACGTCTTCTCAGTTGTTAAGACACCTGCGGTATTTGCATCTCTGATTTATGTGCGCATTTGTGCTTCATCCAAGCCTGTTCATTTATTTGAATTTTACCTTTTATTTTTACTTCTTTATTTGTGGTGGACCCAAAAAGTGTATGAATGCCAATCTCGTTACATATTATAAAAAAATATCAAACCTATATATATAAATATATATATAGAACCACGTTATTATATTAACATTTGTCTGTTAATATAACATTTATACTGTTTTTTTAATATTAAATGTAATATATTAATGCTGTGTTATAATTTTCCACTTGTTGAACAATGATGGTTATTATTAAAAACTAAAAGATGTTTGCCTGAAGACGGACTAAATCTCTTTGATGCCCTGCTCCAATACGGCAAATCCAAACTGAGCCAATTTTTTTTGTTTTTGTTTCAATACTAGGTCACTCAGATGTCTGAGGCTTTTATGTTTATGAGATATGAACAATTGAGGGCTTGCTTATTTGGCTGGACTGGAATGCTCTTGCAGCATTGAGGCGAAACCAGCCTTTGTAAGCGCGGAAAATGTTTGCAAGGCCTCATGAAAAAGTTTGATTTGCTCATGCAAGAAGACATGGATTGCGAATGCAACCAAAAGCCAAGTAATCAGCTTACAAGGTTAGCTTTTCTCAAATGCTGTATTAATATTTATAAACGTTCTGTTTCATGGCTCAGTATAGTGTCTTATGTTATTCATAACTCTTTGCATATGCACAGTTTAACAGTGTTATGGTTTCTGTAATGCACAGATTCTATCGCCTGTCAGCTTGGACTCTGTGAGAGGTTTAGTTTTCTAGTTTGGTCCTTGACGTGTTCTTACAGTGCTTTTGTCAGTGCAGTTTATTCAGTTACGTAATATAATATGAAATAAAAGGCCACTTAAGTGTACTTAAAGAGTACCCTTTTTTAATGTTTGTTTACATACTTTTAATAGGTTCACTTTGTAATGTCAGATTAAAAGTTTTACTTTCAAGTTTAAATCATTGTTTAAATAGTATGGGGTTGTTCTGGCTATATACTTGTAAGTTGAACTGTATTATTTTATCAGTATTGGATTTAATATATTTAAATGTATTTTAAAAACCACTTATTCCAACACTACGAATGTCTAGTTTATTGTTAATTTTCTTTATATTGAACCATTGACTATAGCCATTAAACAGTATAATTGAGAGCTATCGATTTTAACATTTCAAAAATAACATAATACATAAACCCATAATAAATGTCATATTTACCTCTGCCCTTCAGCAAATAGGAAATACACAGAAATTGAATAAAGTTATGAAACACTAAAATCTAAATGAATAATATGTGAATCCTTAGCTATATAAAAGTTATTTACTCTTATTTATTTAACAGACATCACAGCGGCTGGTTATTAGGTTATTTGGCTGCTGTCACTTTAAGAGCCGCCGCTGCTGAACACGATGCAGATCTAACATGCATACACATCGTTTCATTCACGATTTAATATAAAATGATACCGGCACAGTGCACGCCGCCCTATTTATGCATGCAATTGAAGCGTGTATAACGGCTGACTGGATAGATTTTGTTTTGCCCATTATGGATAATGTAAAGTTCATATTTTGGCTTTGAGTCCCCAATAACAGGCTGACATGCAAGCATGGTCAAAAAACACTTTTATGGTCTTTTATTTTGCCTAATTTGATCAAGGACTCCCAAACAATTGGTTTAATTACAATAAGAACCCCTCTTTTGCGCGATGCTAATCTGTGTGGACTGGTCTAATTTTTTTCATTTGATCATGCCTGTAATGCCAGTGAAGAACCTCTCACTCGAGCCAACTGCATTTAATGTAAATATAAGCTATGCTACATTTTTAAATGCATTTAACATGAAGTGTTTTACAAAAAATTATCTTTGTAATATTTAAGTATGCTTTAAGTGCAGTTCCTTACAATAATAATGATCAATTCTGAAAAATAGAAGCGCATCTTAAAATACTGCAGCAGTTGTTGCAATGAAGTTGGGTTGAGTTGCCCCTAAAAACGATATGCCCCTGGTGGTATCACTGTCCTGCATGAAGGCTTTTCAGTTCAGGGCCAAACCACCCCTGTATTGATTGTTGATATTCTGATTACAGTGATTCTAGCCCTGGTCTTAATGTGTAATTACAGGTGAATTACTCAGACTTTAAGTGTGCCGCTGCTGAACTTTCTCTCCGAAACAGTCCTGGACTCAGAAGGGGCTCAGTTGTGAAGCAGGGTGGTCTGTCTGTGCTGCTTCACCCGACTACGGTTCTTTCTGGTCGTCTCTGAGACAGACTGTCTGGCTTACAGAGAGCTGACCCATTTTTATAGCGGAAAGGCTCAATATCCCATTTAGTGCTTCCCCCACCACCCGAGTAAGCGAGGGGAGGAGAGAGAGCTGAATGGCTTGTTATTGTTAATCCATACTGAATTGGCATTTGACACACGAAGTTGGTGCCTTTTAAAGCTGATTGGGTGCTTTTTGGATGTTCTGCATGTGCGTTATGCATTCAGAGGACATGAATGTTCACCTCTGCGTTGTAATATGTAGATTTAAGAGACGTTCTTTTATAGCAGGCTCAGTTCGACCCTCACTGTCTCTGGCCTCATTCTGTCCATCCTCTCTCTCTGTCCACAAACACAGAATGAGAACGAAGGATGTAGGTTACAGAGATTTTAAGTTAAAGATTTTAAAATAAAAAAAAAAGTTATCCTCACCAAGACTGAGTCGGTAGAAAAATACAGTAAAAAATACAGTAAAAGCAGTAATATTGTGAAGTTTTAAAATGAGTTTTCTTTTTTAATAGGATATATTTTCAAATGTAATATATTTCTTTATGTACTTGTAACCTTATAAATTACGTTCTTCACTGTCACTTTTGATCAATTTAATGCTTCTAAGCTTATTAAATGTATTAAGATGTCTAAAAACAACTTTTGAACAGTAGTGTATATATCATAAGGAATCAACTTAAATTAATTACGTTTTCTAGAAATAAAAATATGTAAACTACCTTTTAATCTCTTTACCTTTGTCATTAATCATGTTCAAAAGCTGCAACTATCGTCAACTAATTGATATTATTCACAATTTAAGAGAACAGTTTGTTCTGAAAATATTTTGGACCCCAAATGAACCGTTTATTTATGTTTAATAAGGATTATAAGATGATTATAAGAACAGTACTTCTCCACAATTTAGTTTTTCAGAGAGACTGAGAAAGCGATCTTGCCAGGAGCTCTGTTAGTCAGTCCATCACAAAATCCTTTCATATTTCCTCCATGAAAGTATGTTCTTAGCAATGTCTTTGTAGCAAATTTCTAGTTTCATTATTGCAGGTTTGCTTTGACTGTTATTCTCTGTTGATTTGAATGTTAAATTTGCCAGATGCTCAAACTCAAGCGCGTCGTTTGGAAGATCGGTTTAAACACATGGTACTTACTGCAGCAAATATAGCAAATAACTGAGCTTAGGTGTTATTGCTTTCACTGTAATCCAGAATCACATCAAATTTACTTTGGTCTTTAAATGAAAAGGGTAGCTTGCTTTTATTTTCAAATCGTCTGTTTGGCTTGGCTACTGATTATTTTGCCAAAGAGTGCATTTAGCCTGAAAACGGACCACCCGGGATACAAGCTTTTGATATATGAACATTCAGAAAGTTTGTATACTCGAAGAACACTGAATGAACAAAAACGGTCATATTTTCATTGGGTTATTGTGCTGCTTGTTTTACTGATATATGAAACGGTATTTTGTGATTCGTGGAATAGTTCTCAGTATTTCATGTATATTATTGTTAGATTATTGGACGAAATGTTTTTTTTAAATAGTTTTATTATATTTTAGCTATATATTTATGATTCAACGTTTCATTTTCCATGCCTAATCAGCACATAAAAGTGTGTTAAATTTACTCTTCCTCAAAAACACCCCCAGACTCACTGCTGAGGGCCAGTTCTGTGATGCCTCTACGCTGTGGCACATTGATCAGAGTCAATCGTTTCATTGGGAGGCGTATACAGACCTCTACAGGAGAAACCTAAAACTGCAGCTTGAGGTCAATCTGTCCCACCGTCTCCAACAATAGACACAAAACGCACACAATCTCTCTCCGTACCCCACACGGCTCCCCACCCCCTTCACCTCCCAGTCAATGGGACCTGAGCATTTGGCAGAGCTGTAATGGGAAAAGGGAGACTTGGTGGGGGCTCAAAGGGGTACTAAGACCACCACATCTTTTCAGCTCTTCGAGATGCCTTTGTAGAACTACATCCTTAAATGGGGTGATCAAAAGTAAAACGGGGTCACAAACGCCACACCAAACAAACTTGTTGGTTTTCTCCTAGTCTTTAAGCAGACAAAAAATGACCTCACCTGTGAAGTGTTTTTCTGTGCATTATAAGTATAGTACCTATAGGTTCTAGCTTTAGGTTTGCGTCACACATCACCACTTATCTCATCTGACCAGAAAATCACTTCCCACACCACGATTGGTCGTTATTATGATTTTTGGCAGACTGTGGAGTCCAGACATGCTTTCATTTTGAGTAACTGTTTCCTTTGTGCCACTCTCCCATAAAGTCCTGTGCTGCACAGAGATATGTTTGACTGATGCACCCTATCCTCAGTCTCTCTGGATCTTTTATCAACGTCCTTCTCATTGATCCCGTAGAGTCCTGATGAATGACCTTAAGACACTTCATGATTATTCACACAACACACAATGACCGCTTGTAACCAAACCTTTGGGTATTTGTCCTAATTTAGGCATTTGGTTTGGGTTTTAGAAAGGTGTTTAGTCTTTGTATTCCAGCTCTCCATCAGAATCATAGCATGAATATTGGTATTGATTTATTAGACAATGTGGTCATCATTTTTGTGATTCACAGCTTGTAGCCAGTAGTTTGTCAGTTATGTCCTTGTTAGGGCAATTTCTCTACATCTGTGTAAACTTAATCACACTGAATGTTTATTTAAACAGCATTTTATGTTGTTTTTAAATGTCAAAAACAGCTCTAACAAATTGACTTCAGTGTAAATACCAGAAAAAATTAAATCCAGTTTAACGGCCTATCAAGCTCTCGATGCATTATTTAACAGTTATCTGACACTTTAATCATTTTAACATGATCCTACATCATTTTGGAATAATTTGTGGTTTTGTATGATTTGAGTGTTATTGCCTAAAAAACAAAAATGAAATGAAATGAAAATGAAATATCATTTAAAACACCTCATGAATAATTTAGCATTCATTGCTCTTTTTGAGTTCGGCAAATGGGAAGTCAAGGGGGATGGGAGACGGCTTGTGGCTGGGAGGATTTTTTTGTGGTAAGCCTCCTCCATAAAGCTATTTTCAGAGACCTGCAATTAGTGACAGTTTTTAAGTAAAATGTATTTAACAATTTCACTTAAAACAAATACTGATTAATGAACTTTCTTTCTTTGTTCTTGGAAGAAAATACATTTTAAGAACCAAAAAAACAACCAATATTTAGGTTAGAGGTCAACAAATAAGTGTTTTTCAGTGCTCACTTTTTAAATGATTACCCTCAGTTATATATATATATATATATATATATATATATATATATATATATATATATATATATATATATATATATATATATATATATATATATATATATGCTTAAATATGCTCAATTTCAGAATTTTAATTTTTAGGTGAACCTTTTTAACAAAGAAAATCTTTATTTTTGAAGTTGTTTTTGATTGTGTTAAAACAGATGTGGGAAATCTGACATAAAAAAAAAATTGAAATTAGTAACATCAGTCAGTGTTTGTAAGTTTGTAAGGACTGATTAAATGGGCTGTGATTAAAGTGCTGAGAAATAAAGACAAGCAAATGTAATAACGTGCAAATGAGCAGTAGAGAAAATACCACATAGAAACAGTATTTCCAGTTCAGAAAACTTAAACTAGGAAAATATGGTTAATATTTGTTATATCTGGATTGATCATTCACATGCTTTACTCCACAGTGACCGAGTAACTGGTCTGATATTATTAGTACTGAGAAAAGTGGCAGGTAACACTTGTGTGCTCTGTGTGTAGAAGCAGCTCAGACAGTTTTATAAAGATGTGGATGGTAGAGAATATTTTGTTAGTTTAAAGTCATGGGGAAATCGGGCAATCAACATTTGAGGAACATCAGATGAGTAACGGAGCGAGACAGAAAGTGAATCAGAATCTAAATCAGATTTAGGAATTTGTCTTGAATCGTCTAGTACACACACCAAAAAAAACTAAACAAGAAAACAGATAATAAACGGGGGAAGCGTGCAACTGACTCCTTATTCTGGCCTCTGATTTAGTTGATAGTTGATTACAATAAAAGTCCATAGATGTTGCCCTCGGTTCATACTGCTGTTAACACTTGCGATAATGAAGAATACAACAAATGAAAAGTAAAAATTGTACTAAAATTAGCTTTTTGATCAGGCTTATATATGTGTAGGTTCAGTAATTTGGAGAAAGCAAATAGCCGGAGAAAAATACTACTTTTAGAAGAACATTCGGAGGCTCTACATATGTACACAATATACATTATAGACTAAATATATTTTTTGAAAGTGTAGTATTGTATATTGCACTTTTTTTGCACAATGGGAAGATCCTGGAGTTATCGCCGATGGTGAGTAATGGCATTAAACCCCACATTTTTAACAGCATAATCCATTAATACAGAAAAATGTATCCGAAAGAAAAGGAAGATCAGTAAGTCACCGAAGGTATTAGTATTTAATTGCGTCGGGCAATATGACAGGTAGAGTAAAAATAATCGGCCTTCGGTGCTCTCTGAGCCTGCTTTATTTCCTCCTCGGTCTAAAAACGGGCAGCTTTTCCTCACCGCTGCTGCTTTAAGAAACCTCCCTCCATTTTTTGAGAATGAGCAGCGTATTCCAAGCATTGCTGGGTTTGACTGCAGCAAAGGACGGGAGAGAAAGCACTAGTGAAGGCAGAGGAGGAGGGGTTTGGTTAGCGGCGAGACGAACTGCACCGCAGCGGGGCTGCGAGCGACCAGTCAGCGAGCATTCCCTTATCTACCAATGGAATGCAACAGCTGCAGCAGCCTGTGAGCGTGTGCGCTTTCCAGTCGGTGTGTTTGTAAAAGGGGGAGGGGGGGACGGTCATGGTGGGCCGGCAGGAACCCCCCTGAAAGACCCCCAACTCTCAACCCCCCACGTTCTCTCGCAGCCGGGCTCCTGAAAGGCAGCGCAACCAAACGCGAGCGTGAGAGACACACAGAGAGAGAGAGAGAGCGAGAGACTCGACAGGGCAGCACGCTCCGAGACGGAGAGAGAGAGAGAGAGAGAGAGAGAGAGAGAGAGAGAGAGAGAGAAAGCAGAAAGTAAGGGAAGTGGAGCGGGGAGCCTCGGAAGGGGGTTGAGGAGGTGAGCGAAGGGTGAAAAGGAAGAGAGGCGAGGGAGAGGGAAAGACAAAAGCGAGGGAGAACCAGAGTGGAGGGAGACCAGAGGGAAATGGCTTCGGAGGAGACCGCTGGAGGAGCTCGCAAAGCCACCAAGAGCAAACTATTTGAGTTCCTCGTCCATGGAGTGGTACGTACCCTCTCGGCGCCCGCGCGCGCGTGTGTGTGTGTGTGTGTGTGTGTGTGTGTGTGTGTGTGTGTGTGTGTGAGAGAGAGAGAGAGAGAGAGAGCGAGAGCTCAGCTACAGACACAGCCCGTGCGTTTGACTGATAGCGGAGAACGGTGTCTATGTGAAGGTTATTTCCAGTCCTCCGGATCCCGGCTCCTCGCCGCTCTTCTTTTTGAAGCGGAGGTGAACGAGGGAGATGAGCGTGTAAGAGGGGACGGGAAAAAAACAGCGAGACTGATCGGCGAACGTGAAAGAAAGGCCAAAGGTAGCCACTTTGGTCACTGGAGGCTGCATGCGTTTGGCAGCGTGCCTGAGGTGACGGGCGCTTTCATTCAAAACACGAGCCGCTCCGTTACTCAACACACTGTTATTACAACTCCAGGAACGCGTCGAGTGCTTCGGAGAACGTCTCCTGTGCAGACTGGCGTGTCTGTTGTCATGTCATTCATTAAAAATGCGAGCTAGTCTTAGAGCCAAAGCGTGCACTAGTAGCGAGTAGTAATTATTACTACTAATAGCGCTGTGACACGGACCGCTGTTTCCCGTGTGACACTGTTCAGGGTTTGATGCAGGAGAGGCTGTGAAGATCCACTTATTGTCTAAACCTTTGTGTACATACAGTACAGTAGCGGTGTAATCTTTTATTTATGATTAGCAGGGCTTTGTCTAGCCAGAGCAGATCAATCTGAAGTAAAAAGCAGTTTGTAGAGGAGTGAACGTAACGCACAAAACTGCATTTTCGTTCTTTGTTGCTTTTTGTTGTCTGTCATTGCTTTTTGTGCATTTCTTGTGCACTGTATTTTTATGCTTTATATGATTTCTTGTTTCTGTAAAGCCCCACTGGGTTTTTAAACGGTGCTATGTTAATAATAAGTATTATTTAATTATGCATTTCCGAAGAACATCATGAGTTGGTGTCTATGATTGTTCCTATTTGCTTTTGAGTGTTCGTGTTTTTAGTATGTCATTCCTTCGTTTTCCTTTAAAAGTTTAGCCTCTAAAGGATGCATGAAGATTTAAAGGATGCATTCAGTTGACGAAAAAATGACAGTAAAGGCATTATAACAGATTATGCTAAATTAATGCTTTTTATTTTCTTTGGACGAGGAATGCTATAAATGTATCTCCACAAAAACGTGTATAATAATATTACCCACAGCGTATCAGAATGATTTCTGAAGGATCGTGTGATATTGAAATGACATCTTAAAAATATATTAAAATAGTAAACAGTTAAATGAAATTTTTTACAATTGTATTGTTTTTGCTTTGTTTTTAAAAACTGCAATCACAAGAGACTTTTATCCAAAACAAAAACAAACCTTTTAATGAATAATGAGTTCCTGGGTTAATAGTTAATTCTGGCGTGTGCTTCTTGTATTTTCTTTTGTAACTGAAGACTTTTTCACTTTCAGTAAGGTCTTGGTTTGCTTCATAAACGACCTTCTGTTCACTATTTGCCTCGGTTCTGCATTAAGCTGCTTAAACTTCACATAACAACACATAAATGCTGAGTTTGGATGATGAATGAAGAAAATGATGGTGTTGCCTCTGCAGACTAATTAACCTTGACGAAGCACTGATTGTTCCTGGGCAAATGTTTCCCGCTCCTTATTTTGGCTTCATCTCCTTTTATGTCCTCTCCTATGCCTGTGTTCTCCTCCTCTGTGTCTACTGTGCTTCTTTCTGGACTCGCGTATTCTCTGAATCACCCTAGCCTGACCTTTTCTATAGTTCACCTTGCTGCACTCAGTCTGAAGCCTGGCGCACGAAAGTTATACTGTATATTCTTTGTTACGTGACATTGTATGTTTGAACTGCGAGAATGTGGTGGTTCAGCCTTGTTTCCAAGGCAAGGAACAGTACGTGCACGTCAAGGTTTGCAATTAAGTAACGGTTTAGCTAGCATGAGTGAAATGAGGTTATTTTTGGAGAAAAGAAAATCTGTAGCCAATACTGTACAGTAACTGTAACCATCTATTGTTTTTGAAATTTGCTTGATATATATAGTTTCAGTGTTTCTCTAATAGACATCACTGGTGATCTGTTTTATTTGCTCCTTCTCTGTCAGGCACAAAATAAAAAAACACAGCCTCGGTTAATGACAGACTCGGTCTTACTGTGTAACCGTGTGGATAAATAAAGATGACCTAAAGGTCGTTTCACTCTAGGAGCGGAAACTCTCTTTCTAGTTCACTTTAAACAAAGCAAACTTATACCATGGTAAAATACAGTGAGATAAGGGATAGCAGTATTTTTACCCGTTGCGTATGTGTTGTACCGTAATACACCGTTTGAAAATAACAAAACAATAGGTCCAACCATTACGACTTTTACCCTGTTTTGTTTGTTGCTTCAAAGAAACATTGCAGTATTGTTTTGAAAGCAGTGTACCTGTAAATGAATGTCATTCTGAACGTCATGTTTATATTAGTCCTAAACTTTGCTATCAGACTAACATATAAGTTTATAAGACATAGGCAAGGTGTAAATAAACACACACAATTGGATTCGAGGGTTTATGCAGAATGTTGCTATTGCAATAGTAAGCGCCCACTGAATTGAAACAATGTCATTTAAAGCAGTCTCGGTGTGATGGACTGAGGTGTTTACTTGAAAAATTTTCGGTTTGATTATTCGTCGCTGTGTAGCTCATGGAAAGCACTGGAGTCAAATAATGTCGTCTGTCCAATCAGATGTCTGTGCAGTCGTCATATTAACAGCGAGCAAAGAAACTCCAGAGGGACGAGCGCGTTCCTGAGCAAAAAGTTGTTGTTTATCAGCAGGAATCGAGCAGAAGTGCTCATCAGTCAAAGCTGATTGACAGCACAAACACCGCCACTGTCTCTGAAGTGCAAATCCACTTGGTGTGACTGCTGGAAAATATTCCAAATAAAATGTTTTCCTTCCTACCTGCATCCAAATTTATATTCAAAGTGGTTTGTGAACAAAGCAGCCACGCAGAGAGAGACAGCAAAGGACAGTAATTGTTTAAACTATTTTAAGTGGTACATTTCAGGACTATTGAAATGTTCAGCTTTTTGTTCGCGAGCGACCCGCTACTCTGATAACAAGAGGAATCTGATGAAAGGCTCTTTTATTTCTCTCCAGCTATCAAACATGATCATTTTTCCCGCTGGTCAGTTTCTCCTGCGTTAATGTGACAGCAAGACAGCTCAACAGCAGACAAAGAAAGTTAAAAGCTTCCGGCTGAGAGGCAGAGAAAGTGTTTATCTGCAGCATTCAGGGAATAACAGAAATGTTACACCTGCGAGTGTGTGTGTGTGTGGCCTTATCGAATGCTAAACATCTCATTGTAAGTCATTGTCTTTCATTAGCCTGCAACTCAATGCTCTCTGCACAGCCTGCTCTCATTTCACAACAGTCTAGAGTTCACTTCATCAATCTCCCAACCTGCAGACATAACACAGCTCTAGCCCACGTGAACTCCGTCATTAGTGGGTACATCACAATCACTTCCTTTGTATAAATTAAACACAAAATCAGCAGTTAGTTGTTACTCTCACACATTTGTTCCACATTCCACATCTGCAGCAGTTCAGTGTGAGCCCTTCCTGTTTAAGCGAAGTGCACAGGAGAGGTTTCTCACACCGCAGCCACAAGGTGAAAGTAATCGTGTTTAACATAACTATGTCAAATGCTTACTTCACACCATTAGAACAGACACACGATGCATTTTTGCGTTGGAAAACACAAAATGCAGTCAGTAGGGTTTCGAGTCTTTTTAAACGTTGAGCTCATTTCAGATCGAACGCTGCAGTTTTTTTCCAACGCTGTGTCATGTGTGCGAAAGACTTGAGTGCAACTTAAAATCACATCTGTCTGATGCATATTTACATAGAAAAACAATGAAAAGCAACACAATACACTGAAAAAATGCTTATTTTGTTCTGAACCAGCCTTAAGAAATGATCTTTCAGGCGTACAGTAATGACCCTTCACTAAGCTCCGTCCCCAGACAAGCTTTACAGAATAACTGGAGATATTCAGAAACATTGGTGATTTTGAGGAAATTCTGTTTACAAATTGGTAAAAATTTAACTTTTGAGACGATAAATCCAAATTTAAGGAAATAGTTTGGTGTGAATGATTAATAAGCATTATCAGATATACACAGAGGCTATGATTCCAGTTGATCGATCAGTTTTATACACTTGATTTTCACACATTCTGTTCTCACATCTATCACTGTATCTGACTGACGTTTCTGTTCCTTCAGCCAGTCTTTGTTCTTTGATAGGACTTTAGTTATTCTCATTGAACTCATTGTCCTCTCATTATGACTTCACAAGGTCATGGAGTGTACACTTCATGCAGTACATTTGTCTATTTTTGTCTGATCGGAGTTTCCTCCACCTGCTCTTTTGACCACTGTCTGTGTATTTGTGTGTTTTCTCTCTTGCTCCACGCCGTACCTTTGACATGCTTTCAAATTACCCGTCCACTTTCCCTGCCAGCACCATGATCCTAACCTTCTGCTTTCTTCTGTCTTTCTAAAGAAAATCCTGTCTGCTGCTATCATTAACCTATTTCTATCCTGTCCATCTTATTGTCTTTCTTCTTCGTGTTGTGTACTATCATAGCAAACTTTCTTTCATCCATCAGTTGTAATGTCTCACTCCTTCACTCCCTGCGCACCCATCAAGTCTGTCACTCTCAATAACATCTTCATTTGTCTTGTCTTGGCAGCCATATATTGGAGCCTGTATTATATCACTATAATATATTATCAATTACTTCAGCAGATAGCCGTAAGCAGCAGCAAGAAAAAAAATATCCGCAGTAATAGTCACTCTGATTTTGACCCAAACATCATAACCATTATTTGATGTGTTCCCAGTCGTATAATTAGCCAAGAAAAAATTTCTCCAGTATTTTCTGGAGATAAATATTTTTTCATATCCTGTTCATGACATGTTTCAAAGCAGCTACATCTCTAGCATCTCTTTAATATGTGGTGTATCTCTGTATTTGATGCTAAATTTATATTACTCTGGCAGTATGTTATACAACATACTGGCAGCATCATTTTTATTAGTTTGTCTGGATTTATTTATTTATTGACCAGTTCAGTTCAATAGTGAACAATACCTGTAATATGATCTCAATAAATAAAGGTTGTCTCAGTGTTATTTGTCCAGTAAAACCATGCGTATTCTGTTGTAATTAGAGTAGCACCATAACTAATGCCATTAAACTGCATCTAAAAGTTAAATAGCATGAGTTTGTATCAGACAAAGTTTAAAACACTCACCATCTGTTCTCCAGAGAGAGACGCTTGTAGCGTTTACTCTTTCAAAGTCATTTGTTCATTGTCCTGAACTGCTGTATGTGTGACCTTTTGTGCGTGGTGTCACAAGTGTTGAATAGATTGCTCTTGAGTTGTGTGTGCAGTTGCTGCTGCTGTTAAAGAAAGCAACAGCTGCTGCTGTACCAGAAAGTTATCGTAGGTCTAACAGTGGCGGATATTTACTTCTTCACTTTAACCTGAACACAAATATGCCCATATTCTTTTAACTTTTCATACTTTTCTTTTACGTCAAAAAAACTTTTTCTTCAAGTTCGTTTCTTATGTCCTTCTTTTTACTGTCACCTTTTTTTTTTTTTTTTTATACAGCGGCCCGGTATGCCATCAGGAGCACGAATGCCTCACCAGGGGGCCCCAATGGGGCCTCCAGGGCCACCATTTGGAGGAAGCCCTGCTGTCCGGCCCGGACTCACCAATCAGGCCATGGAAGCCAGTCGTAAACGTCCCGCTCCTTCACAGCAGCAGATTCAGCAGCAGGCCGTACAGAATCGAAACAGGAAGTGAGTATAATGTGACACACACTAACGATCAGGAACCCACATAAAAATGGATAGAGAAAATTTAATAACAAGGACCTGGAGGATGTCTCTTAATGTAGGTTGTAGACTTGTGTAGAATTTTGAAATTGTGAACTCGCTTTAAAGCAATGATGCAAAACGTATTATCAAAAGATAAATGCACTGACAGGTTTCCCATTTTTTTCTACCTGTTTTCTTTCATCACTCAAATGAATGAAGGAATATAAGAAATAAATCATTAACCCTTTAATGATGTTAAAGTTATTCTGGATGGACCTTTATCGCTGCGTAATTGATTATCGGAAGTGCCTGTCCTATTGATTCTTGCCGTTATTTATATTTTCAATACGCTGTAATCACCTGGTTGAATAAAAGCCTGTTAAAATGAGCATGATTGCAATGCTCATTTAAATAGTGACTGCGATTCATTGTGTGCAAGACTTGATGAATAAGATCAGAATGAACTTGTTTTTTATTATATCAGTAAGAGAAAAGCTTTGTTAATGAAAAGGTTAACTTGCCTGCGGTATGTTATTTGGGAGATAAATTGATTTATTCAGTTTGCACATTTGGAAGGGAAATATATTAGTAGGAACATTTCAGCAGGTGATATGTGAAGTAGGCCTAAACATCCTCGAAAGCATACATTACTCCACGTGAACGTGCTCCCGGTTAATAGTTTAGAAGGACCATAATTCATCCCACGCGTCTCATTCATGTTGAGTCAGGCAGTTTTTGGTTGTGTAGAATAAAAGCAGCCAGGTACGCGGCATTAATACCAGTGAAAGAAAGGAAAGAGAGGATTCTCCCATTAGTTTTGGCTGGGTTGCGATGGGACACTGCTTCACTTACCATTGCGTAACCTTTGTGGTTACTTTAACAACCAAAATGTTCTGTTATCGATTTACTGATGTTGCTCCTTCTGTGTAACACAAAAGAATATATTTTGAAGGCAGTTGGTAACCAAAATGTTTTGATGATCATTAATTTTCATTGTATGGACAAAAAAAAACATTTCTCACAATCTTGTCCTTTACACAGTCTACTCCTTTAACCTGGCTCAGGTTTTTCACACTAAGCACCAAACACTCTTGTATGAATCCCTGGGGGCTGAAAGGGACATGTTTACTGTATTCCTATAACATACAATACAGAAACACTGGAAATGAAGTGTTCAATACAGTCAGAGCTGAATGAGTTTTGATTGATGAGTATGTAGATGGTCTCTGTAGCTTTGATGGTTGTGTGGGAAGACACGGTTCTTCCTCTGACAAGACCTGTTTCAGCAGAACAGCCCGATCCTGTTTGACATAAGATTTGATTACATGCATCTTAATGGGAAGCAAAAGAACGTGCAAAAAATACCAATCAGCTGTTAACAATAAAATGATTATGGCTGTATTGACATAGACTTTTATGAGTCTTTTCTAGTCTTACACAGGTGCAAAATAATAAAACAATGTCTTTCGTGTTTTTTACAATTTTTTGTCCTAACCAAGCACAACAAAAGTCAGGACACCTTGTCTTTTACTGGATTTCTGTTTGGTTGTTAGGTCTGTGTCACAGTTTCAGTGTCCAAACTCTCCTTCAGATACCAAAACAAAAATATGAATATGCTAATATACACTTACGCTTGTGCTATAGTGCTACTGAAAGATCATGATCCTAACCTTCTGGAGTCTCATTAACCAGACAGTGTTTCATCATTTCTGAATTGTCAAAATATTGGTGTCTGGTGTCACAGAGCAGCTTCACTTTCGGCGTGAAGAAATAAATGACTTGCTACTGGAATATGTTTAGGACATTGTGTTATTTTCATCACATGTTTATCTCTTCTGATTAAATTTTTCACAGTTTGTTCTTGGTGCCATTTGGTGGCTGTTTTTGATCAGATATGACCCAAGTTCCTCCGTTGTAAATTTCAGAAAATTCCCAGAGGTTTTAAATGGGGTCACTCTGTGGTCTTGTTTCACAAATCTCTGCGACATGTGTCTCAGTTTGTACAGTAATCTGATCTGTGAAGTCTTCAGTGTGCTGGCCAATCATCTGACTGTGCTGTTGTGACAGAAAGGGGCCAATCACTGAGATATATTTTATATAATATTTATTCCTACATTTTTTTTGGTTCTCTGTCTCTCTCTTTCTCTCTCTCTCTCTGTGTCCTCCCTGAATCAGCTTCATTGATTCACATACTTGCTCATTCTGTCTGTCGACCTTGTCCGACACATTAGTGTAACATTATCTTGCATTGTCTAGAGCCCTCCTGTCTCACATCAGACTAATCAATGCACCGGTTGTGTGTGTAATAACCACACATGGCGTATCAGATCCTTTTCCTCTTCTTCTGCCGTTTCTTGTACAACTCCCCATGTTGTCTGTTTTGTGTATTTGACTTTTTGAAATGTGTCCCCAACATATTCAGCAATCCTAAACTTGCATACACACTCATGCACTTGCAACACATACAAACACACTCAGTACCCTCTAATGAAGGACCCTTCGAATGCCATCAGGAAGCCTGTTGGATTTCCTGGACCAAATGAGATGCCAGGGAGACAGATGGACATGAGAGAGGCCCAATCAGATCCCACACTCGGATCAAAGTAGGAGTTTATTCTGCTGCATGATGGATTCACACATTTGATCCCACCCTTGTCCTGAGCCTTGACCCCTTTACCCTGGCACATCTTGCCTCCAAAGACAAATCCCTAATAAGGATTACCCCTTCACCTCTGATTAATGTTTGATGGTCATCAAAGATTTTTCCTTTGTAGAGCAATTGTTTGATTTATTAAGTTACAGATCAGCTGATGTCAGACATCATGTTAGTCATGTCATAAGACCTAACATGGCATTTGAGTCAAAGACATTAGAAAATCAAAGGTATTATGTTAATATATTAAGGTTGAAGTGACTTTACTTGGATTTAGCATGAATGCGCTTGCATGTCCCGTTGCATGGCATGATTGCAGTATGTGAGAGCTTGTTTTCACACTAAAGAGTTGACACCAAATGTTTTCACAAATAACTAAACTCTTTAATAACTAAACATTTCTATAAGTAACTAAACCATTAATAATTCAGTTTGACTGATCTGTGCGTTTTAGTTGGTTGATTAAATACATTAAAATGGTGTAGTGTGCAGATATTTTTATTTAATTTACATTTTTTGTATACAAATACTAACTAGTTCTACCCAGATGTTTACCATGGAATAACAAAAATATTAGTTGGTCATTGTTTCACAGTGTTTGTTTTGGTGATGGTCACCTGTTTAGATCCTGCTTTTGAGTGTACAAATCTTTTTTCTATGAGGAGAAATGAAAACATGCCAAAGTGATAGTTTGTAGGACCAATTATTATTTGCTTTCACAGGTAATAGCACAAGCAGCTCTCTCAACTAGCAGTTTTGCGCGAAAGAACACCAAAACAATGTTACCTGCTGTTCTCAAAGAAACCGAAGAGCATTCATATGTGAGCACAGATATACATTGGCGTATTGGCACACCTGTCTGCACATCATGAGCAGGTCCTATGAATCACTGCTGCTTTCCAAGCTTTAACTTATGAAGTTTGAGCAGTAACGATTCTAGCTGATTCTAGTAACGTCCTCTGTGCCAATGGTTGCCAGCACCATCTGGGCTGGCGTCGCGTGCACACACACTCCCACACCGTCTTTCCCGCATCCTGGACCAGCCCCAGAATTTTAGCAGATGTCCCGGGTGCTCCACTGTCAGTCTCCATAGTAACATCTTGGGTTTTTTTCTGCCTTTCCTCTCCATTTCCCCTTTCTCCCTCTTTCTGCAGTGCCAAGAGGAGGAAGATGGCTGATAAGATCCTTCCACAAAGGGTGAGTAAGAGATCTGAGCCTTTTCATTGCTTTCATTGGTTTAGCTGGGGGTTTTTGTGTGTGTGCAAATGTGCACTGATGAAGATGCACGGTGTGCGTGTCTGTTCTCTGCCTTGGCCTTTTAGAGCAAGCGATACGGTAGACAGAAATGTTTTGGAGGGCTTTTGCTTTCAGTAATTGTCACCTCATCCAGACAATGCAGATATAGTCTGCACTGACAGCAGGTCATTTTTAAACATATATTGTAAAATCTTTTCTATTTTTTCTACATAATATCTTGCTCTAGTTAATGTCAGCTTGCAGTTGTATATTATATTCGAAGATATTGTATTACTTTAATATACAATCTAAAATATAAGACATGGTGATGGCAGAGACATGGGTGATGGCTGTTGCTGCAAGTCATTTTTGAAACATTGTATATGAATGGTTCTGTTCTTAGTTTTTTATAGTCACTGTGTCACTATAAGCTGGTTGTTTTGGATAAGATAAGGAGCATTATGTGTGTGTTATCAGGCCTTATAGAAAGATACAACTCCAGCAGAGATGCCAGACGCATTAGTCATTGACGAAGCACTCAGACTATCGTACACAGAACAAGGGAAATAATTAGGATAGTTTGGATTTCTTTACCAGTGTCCCCATCTGCAAAATGAAGTTTCATTGAATTTCTTTTTCAGATTCGTGAGCTTGTTCCGGAGTCACAGGCGTATATGGATCTGTTGGCATTCGAGCGCAAATTAGACCAGACCATAATGCGCAAACGGGTGGACATTCAAGAAGCACTTAAGAGACCCATGAAGGTATTTCCCATCCTTACAATCCATAATTTTTTTTTGTGTGGACAGATTGTATGTGTTTGCACGTATACATTTGTTAACCTGTGTATCAGACGATTTCAAGCAGGCATAAGAAACCTTGGAACAAGCATTTTCACCTGCAGTCTAGTCATCTTTTATTGAACCATTTGCTTGCATAAATCAGCAGGATGAGACACCAAACAACTTAAATGAGCACACTCTGAGCCTGGTACCATTATTCAGAGTGTTCTCATATTTTACCACTTATCAGCTTGAAAGTATTTTTTCCAACATAATGCCTCTGTGTTTTTGTGAGCATGCAGGACTAATATCTTCATTCAATCCTCCAGATGATAAATATCCTGACTTACTTAATTCCTATTTTTTCTATTTGAAGCAAAAGCGAAAACTGCGTCTCTACATCTCCAACACATTTAACCCTGCCAAGCCCGATGCAGAGGACTCTGAAGGAAGCATTGCATCCTGGGAGCTACGTGTGGAGGGCAAACTGCTGGATGATGTGAGTCACTTAAAGCAATAATTGCACAACACAGATATTTTAAAACCTTTGCTTTGAAACCCACATTTGCTGGTGCTCGATTTGCTGCTTTTATTGGGAAAAAGTATGACTTTTGTATCGCTAATAACTGTCTGCAGAGTTTGATCGTGTGCTTTTTGTTTCTGACATCATACCTTGTGAATGGCAGCTATGTGCATTTTGAACTAGTGAGGTTAAATTTACTCTCCCAGGCTCCACGTCTTGACCACAGACATGTGCCTCACTTACCAGTGAGATCACTTCCCAGCCTCCATCCAAACATATGTGCCAGATAGTTCTGTCGGTCCATTGACTTGGGCTGTTTTTCCTTACTCTGCTCTTTTGATAGTTATATGCCATGCACCCTTTTAACCAACAATATTCTCGGTTAATTACATCTGTAACTCTGTCGAATGCCTTTGTGGCACGAGGAAAATTCATCTTAAAAAGAATGCACCTAATGGCGGTGTAGCAGGCAAGTGTACATCATTTAGTATAAATGTTCAAGTTAGGCAGCGATCACACTTTCAAAGTGCATAAATCATGAATATTATTCATGCGTCACACAGGTTTGAAAGAATCATTTACCTTGTGCATGGTTTGACTTTGATACACCAGGAGGGAACGTGATGTACCTATTCATGAAGTGCTGTTTACGTGCAGTGGAACCCACCACAGAATTACTTTAGTAACAAATAATCAGACATTACCAGAAAATGTTCTTTTTTTAAATGAAGGTTAAGCTAATTTGCCCGTTGTAACGTAATTCTGTATTGCACAATTCTATTTTATGTCTTCAACCTTAAATCTGTTTAATGGTTTCCATCAATATGATTAAATAGAACTTAACTAGTTAAAGTTGAAGCTCATTGCAATGTTGTTTTTACTCAGGCACGGTCTATTTGTCTCAAGCCACAAAGGCACTGGAGCATGGCTAAGCATGCAAAAAGCGTTTAGTTTTACTTTGTGATCTGAAATACCTGCTAATGTCCCGGTTGATTCATGCAGCTGCAGCTGAAGCATGAGGATGAAATTCTTAAGAGTTTACACATTGCAGCGTAAATCCAGCCTCTCGGGTCAGTCTCTAACCAAGACCCGTTTAGCTAATACACTTGAGGCATGCTTTTCCATGCCCAAAGAAATGAAACTAGTACTTATTGATGATAGCTTGAAGGACTCATGCCGTCTCTGGGCTGAAAGGAATGTTGTCCTGCTCAGCAAATCACCCACCAGTATGCCACATTTGAAATGAACATTTAGCTCTTTCTCTTCATGGAAAGTCTACCAGGAAACTTTATGATGTGGTGTAAAGTTCTGGTTTTCCAACAAAGTCTTCATCCCTGAAACTGGATAGTTTGCTTAGTGACACACACTGAAAACAGCATTCATTTTTTTCTTGCACAGCCGGGAAAGATGAAGAGGAAGTTCTCCTCATTCTTCAAGAGTCTGGTGATTGAGCTTGACAAAGACCTTTATGGCCCTGATAACCACTTGGTCGAGGTTGGTCTTTGATTTCCTGCTTATCACTCTAAAATAGCAGTGAAACCATTTTTGTTCATATTGTAAATTCTTAAAACAGAAACACAGTAAATATCTTATTTTTTAACTGCATTTATGTCCTGCAGACACTGTATTTCTCAGTATATTTCATATAAACATACAAGATAGCATTTTGTTTAGTGCAGATGTGTAATGACTGTCATTCAGCTTATTGTTCTACTCCATCATGGCAGTTCAGTTTCTTTTTTCTGCTGCAGTGGCATCGTACCCAAACCACTCAGGAGACTGATGGTTTCCAGGTGAAGAGGCCTGGAGATGTGAACGTGCGCTGCACACTGCTGTTAATGCTAGATTACCAGGTAATGGCCACAAAATACATCCGTACATAATGTTTCCTCATATGTTAACTGAAGACTACTGATCAAGAACTGCAACATGATGCAAAATGTGCTTGTATAATTTCTTAAATCCTTGAGTTTCACTGAAGTAATAGGTGGCTGTCACATATTTGAGTATATTAGAACCGAGTAGCAGGTCGTGTTGTGACGCTTTACTTTGTGACGGTCAAAATAGATAAATATTTGAAACTTATTAATGTATTAAATTATTAATAGCTAATTAAATGTAAGCATGTGTCTATACTCTGAAAAGAGGATGGAGCACACTAAAAGTGACTGAAAAGCATTATTTATCTGAGAGCTCTGTTGTGCTCTGTGTGCAGCCGCCTCAGTTTAAACTGGACCCGCGTCTGGCTCGTCTGCTGGGAATACACACACAGACTCGCTCCAGTATCATCCAGGCCCTCTGGCAGTATGTCAAAACTAACAAACTGCAGGACTCGCATGACAAGGAGTACATAAATTGTGACAAGTACTTCCAACAGGTACGCAGGAATCACTGATTAACATTCATCACAGTTTGTCATTTAATGAATGAATCAACCTCACTTAAAACCCTGTAACGTAGTCGATATTTCAAATAACACTGCTGAAGTTCATAGAAACACACAATGGAATTATTATGTGAAGCCAGTATACTGTATTTTAATCAAACCTTTTGTATTTCTGTCTCGTCTCCTCTCGCAGATCTTCGACTGTCCGCGTCTGAAGTTCTCTGAAATTCCACAGCGCCTCACCAACCTCTTACTTCCCCCCGACCCTATTGTCATCAATCACATCATTAGGTTTGGATGCTTGTCTACTTGGGTTTTTTTTTTTATTATTGTGTCATACGTATTGCATACTGCATCTACTAAAAGATCATACACACATCTGCTCAAATGTTTGGGGTCACACTTTTAATTGATCAAAACAGTTACATATTATTGCAAGTGGTTTCTATTACAAATATATTGCTAAAACTGTAGTAACCTTTATTATTTTGAACTTCCTACTCATCAAGAAAACTTGAAAAATGAGTCACCATATTAACAGGAAACAGGAATAATTGCTGCTGAAATTCAGCTTTACCATAACATGAATACGTAACATTTTATAATATATTTAAAAAGAAAACTTCAAATATTTTAAATATGAAAAATATTTCACAATATGTATTTTTACTATATTTTGATCAAGCAAAATTAACTCCGCCTCATCACATCTCTGTATGTGTATATGATCTAAAACAAGAGTATCTTGGTTCAGTCGTTGTGCTTTGTCTTCTCTAACTGGATCAAACTAATCTTACTAATTTATGAAAAATGCATAGCATGAATTCTCATTGAGGTTATTTTTCTACAGCGTCGACGCTAATGATCAGAAAAAGACAGCGTGCTATGACATTGATGTAGAGGTGGAAGATCCCCTTAAAGCACAAATGAGCAGCTTCTTGCTCTCCACAGCCAATCAGCAAGAGATTGCCTCTCTGGACAACAAGGTTAGTGCACATCTCCCACATCAGTGTGGGCACAGCAGAGCAGATGATTAACTTCTAGACATTTTGTTCTGAATTATAGGTTCTCTGATTTCGACTCGTATTATTACAGTTAAACTGTCAGGAGGATAATAATCAGGATTTAACAACTTCTGCCGTGCCATCGTGCCGGTGAATACCCCTTGATTTTTCAATTTGGCTCTAAATGCTTTGCAGATCCACGAGACTATTGAGTCCATCAATCAGCTGAAGATCCAGAGAGATTTCATGCTCAGCTTCTCCAGGGATCCCAAAGGCTATATCCAGGACTGGCTCAAATCCCAGAGCAGAGATCTGAAGGTCTGCAACTACTTTTATTCTTCTACACATGACTCTTGTATATGCATACATGAAACATGTATATTTTAGAATATAAAATGTGTTTTTTGTTACGGTACTTATTATTTACAGCATTAAGTATTTCAGTTTAATGTGCAGAAACAAATACATATAATACAGCTGTAGGCTCAAGTCCCGAAATGTGTAAACACAGTGGCTCCGTGCCGGGTTCAAAACATTGCTCGGATTGTTTGAGTGGTCCGATATGTCAGCTTCTGGCTCAACCAATGGCATGGGTTTGGGGCGGGGCCACCTGAAGGGGCAGTAGGAGTGTTTGGTAAACCTGTTTGGAAATTAAGTTTGCTAATCTGTTCTGTTGCTCTTGTTAATGATACTGTTATTACACACGTAATAGAGAATCCTGAATAATAAATCAATTAATAAATTCAAATATTGAAATGGAAAGCAGTTCTTTTAAATTGTAATAATATTTTTTTTTATATTAAAGGTTAATAATGTTTTAAGTCGTTTTTATGAAATAGATGCAGCCTTGGTGTGCATAAGAGACTGCAAATTCATCTCTACATCACAGGAATAAATAACATTTTAAAATGTATAAAAATAGAAAACAACTAAAATGTTTTTTTAATTGTATATTTTCATAATAATATTTGTTATCATGAATAATTTTACTGTATGTTTGATAAAGAGCCTAAGAGACTTCCTTTAAAGACTTCTTTCTCTGCAAGTAGCCCCTTACACGCTTCATGTTTGCATGACGCCTGCATCATGTTTGTCCTGCATTTCTAACCGGTTACACGTTTTGATTGTTTGTAGCTGATGACAGATGTTGTTGGGAACCCAGAGGAAGAGAGGAGAGCAGAGTTTTATCATGAGCCTTGGTCTCAGGAGGCTGTCAGCCGTTACTTCTACTGCAAGGTAAGAATATCACAATATACGATGACGATTGGGAACCTCCTCCTGATTCACTGTAAAGCAGGATGTTATAACAGCTTGAGTCTTTCTGTCTTTCTGCTTCCAAAGATTCAGCAGAGGAGGCAGGAGCTGGAGCAGGCCTTGGCCTTGAGGAACACCTAGAACCCAAACCGACCACGTTCAGTAAACATGGCTCATTTGTGACAACACTGCATTATTTTCCGCAGTGTATGGGGGTTTGTGTGCGCGTCCAGTCGTCATTGTTGTCACTGTGACCTACGATCCACCACACTGGACCAATCACACCCTGTTACTCCAGCCGCCCCATTGTAAATTATGTGCATTTCAGCCAATCACGGTGCTGTGTCTTCCATTCCTGGATGAAATCATCTCACAATGCACTATTTGGATTTCTGGTTTTTAATGCCGATGACATCCACCAGCATTTTGAACTTGATGACTTCAGAGCCGGCTCAGTCTCCTCGACTGTTGATCCAACGTTGATTCAGTTGCGATTCAGCCTTCCTTCCTGTCAGTCATCAATTCCTGTCATTCACACACATTTTCCCTGTGATTAACGTGTGTTTGGACTCAGGTATTGATGATGTCTCTAATCTAGTTCACACTTTTGTTCACACCAATTTTGTTCTTGGGTGTTGATCAAAAAGGTCATTTTGTATGTCTGTCAGTGTTGGGAATCAGTGGAGCGACAATATTTGGCTCCATTATTAACACTTTTATCCAGAAGTGTATTTATGAAGTACTTTGAGGGAGGCAGCTTAAAAAAGGAGAATCGTTCAGTATTAACTGAGCAGGTGGCTTGTAGGGTATGTCCCTCTCTGCTGTCTGTCCCTGCCACAATAATGACATTTAGCTGCGTTTTTAATAGTAAATAGTGTACATAAACAATGATTGAGGGACATTGTTTTAATCAAGTATTTAATAGCTATTCTGACATATAAAGACAAAACGGTAACTACACCCCCACTCAAGCGAGAATGACTTTAAAGTTTCCCTTTTTTTTTTTTAACGTTTTGATCGTCACACTTTTTTATTTAATTCTGTGTAGTTGCTGCGTTTTGCATTTGTAGGAGAGTACTGACGTAGTCATTAGTTCACTTTGAAGGAACTTGATAGGTCACAGATGCTTTCTGAGAAGTTTTCACATATACAAAGAAAACGGGCCATACCAGCATGCTGACACAAGTTATTCAGAAATCAAATCTGCTTAAGTTGTGGCGTATCAAATACTGTGTCTGGGTCCAAGCCTCTGTTTCAAATGGGAATACAATCTCAGCTGCCGTTTATGAGCACTGCACATTAATGGGACACCTTTAAACTTCTAGTGTACACTACAATCTGGGCAAACACCAAAATTTTAGTCATAAAAGATGAATCACTGTCTAGCCAACTGAGATTTCAGTATGAACTTAAAGGTTAGGATCACAATTTTTTAGTAGTAGTATAGCACACAACAAGTGTATATTAGCTCCACTTGTTGTCTTTTTTGCGATCTGAGGAAGTGTTTGGACCCAGATGTGGTGACGTCAGACTAGATCATCAGTCAGCTAGATAAAAGTGAATATTCACCTAAACCTTTTTTGTGCACATGGCATTACCGTCTTCTTGGAGAAGTTCCTTTAAATCCAGCATTATTTTTTATCCATTTCAATAGTGTTGTTTAAAATAACATACTGTGGGCATTTGTGTTTCTCACCAATGTCGAAGGATTTTATAGCATTAGTGTTGTTCGATGTTTTACCAAAGGTGTAATTTACTTTTAAAAAGATAGTGTACAGACTTTGACTAGATGAAGGACTTTTTAAAAGATGAAGGATGAATTTTTAGAAGTACACATTTTAAATTCCCATTTCTCCATAGCTGTGAAAACTGCTTTTAAAAATTACTTTGACTCATAGAGTCTTTGCACTAAATCATGAATCATACCTGAGCGCTCTAAACACTTTCTTGCTAATTATACGTCACCTAAACAAAAAAGTAGAGAAATGAAGTATGAACTCGGGAATAAATGTCACATGACTTCTCACTGGCTCTGGGTTTTGATCGTGAACCCTCTGCCGTTTCTTTACTGTCGAGTGAAGGATAGTTTGTCCAGGTCAGTTATTATGTTCTTGCAGTTTGCCTGTGATCCTCACACATCTTCTCGTGAGGAAAGAGGAGTTCTGGTGACCTGCGTGTTGTCACTCAGAGTATTTTTTCAGACCTATGCATGCTGCATGGACACACTTTTTATACTTTAATACAAGGACATGAGAAACCTTCTGACTGCTTGGGACCTGATCAGAAGAGCACTGAGTTTCTTTAGTTAGTGACCCTCTGTGTCTGGGCCACAGCCTCTGCGTACAGTACCAACATGTACAGCAGGGGCCATTTTAGGTCACATGTTATTTTTTTGTTTTGTCTTTTAAAAAGACTTTGCAATTTAATACGGATAAGAGAAGCACACCAATGATTTATACAGAGCCTGTTGGGCAACGACAGCACCTCCCATCGAATCTTGTGGGTACTACATGTATAGTCAGCCATTTTAAACATTATAAACTTGAAGTATTATATCTACCTGTGTTGCTGTGTTAGCGACTGAACAAGGTTGTTTGTTCTCATGTGTAAAGTAACCTATTCTCTAAGCCACCAACTGTGCTTTACTTGACCACCATTTGGTTAAGGGTTCAATGTTACCATCTCTCTCGTTTTAGTCATAGTGTGGATCTTGCTGCCCTCCAGTGCTTCTGTAAGGGAAAATATCCAACCGCGGGTGCTAAAACCACGCTTATTGGTTTCGCTTTGATTAAATGCCACACAGGTATTGAAGTATTCAGTACTAGAGTTCGCCTGGGCTCTCAAATCTTTATTATAACTAGGTTTTGGTTGTAGTGTCTTGTTTTTTTCTTTGGTTTGTTCATAGAAGTCCTGCCAGCAGACATCTGAACAAGTAGGTTTTATGATCCGCTATGTATTGTTTTCTCTCTCACACAGTCTGTATATGTTTGCTTTCTCATCTTGTTCCACTGTTCAGCTAGAGAGATCAAAACTACAGACGTACATGTGTAGCATAGTGAGGATGTAAATAAACAAGCGCTTGCCAAAGTTTGTGAATGAAACACCATACTGAATGTGTGTTGAGAGTTTATTCCGGTCATGAGAATTAGTGCCGTGGTTCTCAACCAAGACCCACAAGGGGGACTCAGTAAGGTATATTAAAGTCGATCAAATTACCTAAATTATTACTGAAACTGAAGGAAAAAAAAACAGAAGTGCATGTCTGCTTAGATTGTGTCTGTGTGTGTCTGAGATCCACTGCATTTATTTAAAATCAAGGGGGGTGATCACTATATCAGGTGAAGTCACATGGTTTGATAATACCATTGCGGTAATTAGGAATAAAAGACTCATCTCTGAAAACCATTATTTTTGTGGTGATGTAGCAGTATTAATTATTAGTGATTTATTCAGTATTTGTTTTCTTTTTTTAACTCTTGACACGATAAATGGGTCATTATGCCAGTGAGGAAAGTGCTGTTTGTATTCAGCGGCTGGCCACACCCTCCACTTTGAAAGAACCATTCACCACCTCTCTACTCTAGACCTGGAAAAATCCACAGGGCTTCCCTCTGTTCTCTCAAATACATGAAGGAGCAGAGAAGAAGACTTCCATACATATAGTGGGATGGATAATGTACTGAATTAAGCTATGCTCCCTGTGGAAGAAGATGAAAAGCACCATTTCACATCCGTGTCTCAGGCCCCTCTGAACATTACAGTGTGTTTTGAATTTCATCTCTCATTAGCTAAAAATCACTTTAAAAAGTGCAGGGGGCTCAAAATGTGCAGACTGTGGTGAACCAGACGAAGCTAGTTAAATAAAACGTGTTCATTTCCTCAAGTCTGTTTTTCAAGAGTATAGGCACTCTTTGTACAACAATCTCTAAAGGTCTCTTCTGATGTCAGGTTCGCAGACGCCTATATTTCTTAAATATGGACTGTCACTTCTAATTGATGGTGTTCAGTATCACTGGTCAAACCAGAAACCACATGAGTTGGCAAAAAGGTGGGTTTTGTAAACAGTAGCGATTAGTGTTGCTTAGTCCTATGTAGTTCAAGACACTTGATGTATATACTGTGTGTTTGTGTGTGTGATATATATATATATATATATATATATATATATATATATATATATATATATATATATATATATATATATATAGTGAGGACATCATATTGATTCATAATCAGGTTTCACATAATCAGGTTTTTTTATTCAGTCCTGAAATTTTCAGCACATTCTTTTCAAAGGTCATACAATCATATATCTGGAGGAAGAAAGATGGCTCAAGTTACTTGTGTAGCTGAGACTAGAACCTCTACTAACCGCTTAAAATCTGACATGTTCATATATTAAAAGATGAATGCGGTCCTTATGCGTTTTCATTGCTAACTTCAGGTTCCTGCATTCAGTTATCGGTATTGATGTAAACGAGGAGAAATGCATTCCTCAAATTTTATTTAAAATTAAGATATTGTGAATGTTGTTCTCTGGTTAAATTAGACACATTCATAGGTTAACTCCATTTTATGTAGATCCATAAAGCGACCCAAAAAATGGAAAATCTGTCATTATTTATCTTCTAGTTAATTCAAACCTGAATTTCTGTCTTCTGCAGAACACAACAAGGAGAACTGGTCAATTTGACATTCATTATATAGTCATAAACGAAACAAAACTAAAAACATTCTTCAAAATGTCTTCTATGTTCCGCAAAAGAAAGTAAGACGTACAGATTTTTTCGCAAGGTGACTTCACCGTGTTTGGCTGAACTGAGATGACTGGATGATCTGTGCAGAGGAGTTCACAGCATCAGGGTGAAATTCACTCGGTCAATATCAGTAGGTCATTTAAGGCCACCTAAATGAGTATCAAGACGTAAGGGTTGCAGTAGTAAGTCAGGTGCTGTTAGCCTGCTCCTGTTCAAACAGAGCCATCGCTAGGTGCGATCGAGAGGCCAGCCCCTCGAGGTTACTGAGCACACAGCGGTGATAGATGTCCTCGCTGAAGCGTGGGTTACATTCTCTGTGCACATACTTCTGAACTAGCGCCGGCTCGACAGCCCGAAACACGTGCAGCCCCGAATAACGGACAAAGATCTCGTAGACGTCCATGCTCTCAAGCAACTCGTCATTGTCCAAAATATCAGCCGCCATTTTTGTGCGGGCAGCCATATAATCTGCATTGTAGAAGCAGGCTTCTTCAAAGACGTGACGGTCAAAATGGCCATCACGCAATGACTCGGACGCAAACGATGAAGCGGCGGAAGGCTGTTGGTCACGGTAGACCAGAGCGGGACTGTACTCTTGGAAGTGGATCGGGAAGAAGACCTGCCAATTGCTGATAGCATTCATACGGCAGCGATTAAGGAAGTCGGCGTTGATCTCGGTCCAAACACTGGCGAGGAAAAACAGGGTGTCTACTGGGTGCTTCTTGGAGATGATGTCCATCAGCTTGACTTGCGAGGGAACTTCAGTCTTTACACTAATCCAAGGAATCTTTACGTCACCGTAACGTTTCTCAACCTCACCAATCATGGCTTTGACACCTGCAAAGACGTCCGTCTGGCTGACTCTTTGTGCGTCGAAGGGGTCATACACAAACAAGAAGGTGAGAAGAGCATTGTCATGGGTATCCAGGGCATTCATGACGTACATGTCAAGGAAGTTACCCACAAAGTCTTGATCGTGTGCCGTCACGGGGAGGATCACCTGTACCCGTGTCGCCTCTGTCACATATGGCATTGGGATGATCTCGACAGCACTGAGCGGTTTCAGCAGACTCACCCGTTTGGCGATGACCTGACTGTGCCCTTTCTGCGTAAAAGCTTCCAGGGCCAAATCCAGCACGTACTCCATGCCTCGTGTGGGATCAAAGCGCCGATACCCATTCAGCAGACGCCGCTTACGAAAGCGCAACTGAGGCTGATAACGCTCGTTCAGACGGCCCACTGCCGTCTCCAGGACTGAACTGACATCTGCCCTGTCCGCACCTCGAAGCTCACACTTTGGGGAGCTGTCGGCACATGAATAAATGTGCTCTTCTGTGAAGTATTCCCAGTTGATCACCTCAAAGCGGGTTTTGGGTCGGAAGGGTGGGTTGATTCCGATGGGCCAGGTGGCTCCGCCTTTGCCCTCTGGAGTGAGCTCACTTATGTTACTGATCTGGTTCTGTGGCCAAAACAACAGAACACATAATTGTAAGGAGCTGCGATAAATGTATATCCGCGAAATAGAACAAGTTCTCTTATATTAGTTATCTAGTTACATTTAAATTAATAATTTGATAAAAAACATTTATTGTTTACATACATGTTGTTACATTGTACTTACACATGTAATTACATCTCTATTTAATTTATGTGTTTACATTTAAAATTACACTGCTGTCCCATCCCTTGCACCTTAACCCACCCTTAAACTTACAACCTCAGTACGGGAACAGTGTATGCAATATATTATTTTTGTACAGTTAAGGCCACCTAATATAAAGTCTCAGTATGCCTGTCAATTGTCTCTCCACTTTTTTTTTAATTATGCAGAAAAGACATTTTTCTCCTTGAGTCAAAGTCATCCTATCCAAGATGAAGTTGAAAATCTGAGGTAGCTCTAGTTAATTTCTTGCTGTTATGTTATGCGTGATGGATGGCTCACAGCTGCAAACATCTCGCCCCATTACCTATGCTTTGTCCAGAAATGAAGCACTATGTGTGAAATTTCATTTGGACTAAATTATTCATCTTTTTAAAATACAATGTAAATGCTTTAGTCTGACTGAAATCCGCAATGTTTGCTATTCAGACTAACATGCATATATAATGTGATTGTAATATGCCTTTGTCCAGCATGCCTTTGTTTCTTAGCTTACGAAAGATGAGTGCTTAATCCTACAAATATCTGATTATACCTCATGTCACATTTACTAGAACAAACAGATTAAGACTGCAGCTGGACTGAGGTGTAGCTCACTGAGATATCATCAGATCCACGTTCAGAAGGCATATTTGTGTAGCGAGGCAAAGCTAATTCAAGATGCACTGACATCTTAATAAGGTGATGGTACTGCATATAATTTTGCAGACATGCTTTATGTCAATGAACCTCTAGGCATGACACAAGAGGTGAACAAGCTAAACGCTGTATCTTATTATATACGTTTCCATACTTATATATACACCATACTTTTCCCAGTTAATTAATCTAATGGTATCTAATTTTTAGATACCCTGACATTAAGGTTATATAAGACGCATCTTTACTACTTCATAAATCTGAAACTACTATTAACAGCAAGAAATCAAATACATTTCTGCCATACTTTTAGAAAAAAATGTTACATGCAGTGTCTTGTCTATAAGTTAGGTTCACGAGTGGGAAAATATTTTCCTCTAATATGAAGTGCAGTAACATACCTGTAACTGCTGTATTTGCGCATAGGTCCAGTCCAGTTCAATCTGGTTATAGCGTTTGTGTAGGCGATACATCAGGGCAGGTTCAGAGACGGGATGGACAGTGAAGGCGTTCTTAAACTTTGCACTGTCCTCGCGCTCAGGGTCCACGTTCTTCTGCAGCTCAAAGTAACGGTATGTCATCTCCTACATCATTTTAAAAGATCACAACAACACCGATCATACACCAGGATTAAATGGATTCTCTCTGTGCTTTGACGAAATAACCAAAAACAATGCAATATTTCAGTTTATGATTATGAGCAAACGACACTGTGGTTACAAACGGCTCAAACCGCTACAGTTTTGATAAATAGATTTCAGCTTTTCATTTACATGCTTTAAAAAAACCCACCTGATGCTTCTCCACACAGCTGAGGCCCAGGTAATCGATGATGCAGCGGCCAAGCCACTCGTCTGGCCTGACGCTGAGGATATCATTTCGACAAGAGTCCAGATGGGGCTGCAGTCGAGCTAGCAGGCTCCGTGACAGCAGGTACCCATATCCTCCATGGCAATACCGGGCACGTTCTTCACCCCCGATAAACTCCTCTGCCCGCCCCATGTACATATCCTGTCCCGCGCTGAGATGATTAACCAGCTCCATGACCCTTTCAGCTTGTGTGTATGTATCGTCTTGTGCGAGGTAAAACCAGTCATACTCATTGCCGTGGTGTTGGTGGAGGTGGCGTATAGTTTCATACATCAGCCAGACGGGTCGGTCATCCCCGTGAGCAACAACGGCCATGCCATGCGGTGCTTTCGCGCTTCGAAGGCCGGTGAAGAAGAAGGTACGGTGGAAACGGTGGGCTACCGTTTTATTGACAGCCACCCCCAGTGTGTTGAGAGTGGCACGTGAGCTCAGGATGCCCACCAGAAGACGCTCTCGGATGCCCAGCTCTGTGTGGATGTAGCGTGTCCTGCGGCAAACAAACAGTATTTAACCATTTTCATTAAAGGGGGTTGGGGGTGTATTTATTTAATCAAAAACAAAAAATGTGAAATGTTATTAGAATTTAAATGAATTTTTCTTATTTGAACTGAACTTAAAATGTTTAATTTATTGCTTTATTATAATTAAATAGTCATTTATTCCTATGATGGCAAAGATAATTTGCTATGAGCTGCTGCTCTACTTAAAATATTTTTTTTGTGAAAACAAAGACACCCCTTTGTGGATTCAAAGTACTGATTAAAACACTGGTTTTAACTGGTTTAGGCCGAGAATGAGGGGATAGAGATCTAAGCCAATTACAAAGCTAAGGGAGACAAACGAGGGACAACTCCTATGATCTCTAAAGCAAACAGCTTCAGTGACTCTGGCAGCCTAGACACGTCAAGACACGTGGAGATCAGATGATATTTTTCTCACAACATGATATTTGTTTACATGTCCAATTACCAATTTACAAAAACATTTGTAATGTATTATATTTCATTATTAATAATGCCCTTCTTTTTATGCAAAGTTTGTTTTGTAATCTAAATTGGTGCCGGTTCAAATTTGTTTTAGCTGTTTAGCTTAAAATGAATAAATAAGCCCTGTCAAAGTATTTTAATGTTAAGTAATTTACAAGAAGACGCATGCAACGCAAACAGTTACTGATGTTTTGGTCTCAAAAGTGAGACTAAGATTTCCAAACACAAGTTTAACTGTTCATCCTCTAAACCTCTCTCGGAGCAGTAGACGGCTGCCCTGCATTTGCGGCCGTGGGTGTTTTTATGAGAGGAATAATAAGAGATTCTATGTCTGCGGCTTCACAAAGTGGTGAAGAATTGAGCTGCAAGAAAAGCACAGAGGCGAGGTGAAAAATACTCGGCTGAGGCCAACTGACTGCCAAGTCAAACAATCCCCACTCACAAGAAACATTTGTATACTGCCTCCTAATACCAAAGTTCATAATTGATTTCATATTATTGTAAATACTTTTAAATCTATACAGCTCATTGCAACTTTTTTATCATGGCCTTCTTTTCTTAAATCTTGTGCAATTTTTTTTCCAATGTGTATATAACAACCACTTTTTGAAGTAGGTTTAGTTCCTTTCGCATTAAAAAATAAAGCCAAATTGGTATTCAGGGACTCACCGGAGGACTTTCTTGTGTGGTTTGTTGGGGTCCTTGTGATAGGGTACAATGCGAGGCTGGAAGTCCTCGTTCCCATCCCCATCTTGACCATCCTGGACATCCCTGATATGACCACTATGCATGAGTCTCCCATTGCCCAGTTCATCTCCACAAGCCTCGTCAGTCTCCCCCTGCGTCCAGGACACCATCAGGAGGCTGAGGCTGCAGCCCAAAGAGAGGCCCAGGATGAGAGGCAGAGCAGGCCGGAAAACAGCCAGGAAAGAAGAGAGGCGCATGGTGGAGCAAGTCAATGGATGTGAAGTCTCAAAAGGTCTCCTTAGAGAGCAGTTCGAGTAACGGCAAAAGTCCTGTTTACAGATGATCACGCTAGAGGCATCTGACAGGGCTTCCGTAAAGGTGAATGTTTAAATCCCTGACACCATGCATGCAATCTGATAAAGTCTTTACAATCAGATTAATGGACGACGAAGACGTCAGGGTAAGCAGCGAACGGCCAAAATAAAAGGAGGAGCGACAGCGACCAATTTGACCTGCCTCCTCACAGTCAGACGACTAACATCAGGACATATGGGTCTGATTTAACACCCAAACATGCAAAAACCGAGACCTCCGCATAAATTAGTCCAGTTTGATCGAACCAGACATCCTCTGGCACGCACTACGCGCGAGCTGCATGCACGAACACGTTATCTGAGAAATAAATGTAGATTATTAGATGGGCGATCACTTCCACTGGTGATGCACACAGGGTCAGATCGCTAACCAGTCGAGACCGTTTGAAGCCAACCAGCATGCAACGTTCTGGCCGAGGACTAAAAAAAATGATAAAGTTTAGAAAATCAGGGTATAAAAGCCATTTCGTGGTCGGAAAGACAACTGGTGATCAGTTAAATTGAGTAAAAAGTCTTCCGCCGTAGCC
Organism: Puntigrus tetrazona; assembly: GCF_018831695.1. Taxonomy (NCBI): domain Eukaryota; kingdom Metazoa; phylum Chordata; class Actinopteri; order Cypriniformes; family Cyprinidae; genus Puntigrus; species Puntigrus tetrazona. The sequence goes on along the minus strand of NC_056705.1, from coordinate 23,909,294 downwards.
TCGTAGCTGCTTCGCTCGCACAGGGAAGCTGAGCAACATTAGCAGCCACCAGCGATATTTCCCCCAAAAACACAAACACACTAATCCGCCGAGCCGCGCTCACTTCAGACGAATCCCCGCGTCTGGGCGAAAAATACAAAAACAATCGCGAAACGACTTTCTTGGCTTCGCCGTGGACGCCTCCAGCATCGTCGGTCACGTATCGAGCCTACCTACGGATGTGCTCAAGAGGAAGATCGACTCAATGCGTTAAAACAGACCCAAGGAAACAAGCGGCGGGCGCACTAGAGTTCCACGTAGACACGAGTCCCGCTCCGAGTCCGTTCACACCGAGCCCGCGACCATCCGCCGGGAGCGAGCGGACCCGGACACCGGCGGGCGAAGGGACGGGGCATGCGCGCCTCGGAGCAATATCGAGCAATAGCGACATAACTAACCGTGAGCAAAATTAATTAACGACAACAAAATAACTGCATTACCTCAAAAGGTTTCTGTTCAAAGCATTCGTCGGGGAAATAAAATAACGAATTGCATTTTGTTGCATTGTTTGTATTAGGAAATAATAAAATAGATGCTTTTTATGAAGTGTTACATTTATAGTAATTTTTTATAGTAATGTGTTTTAGGAGTAGACAGTCAGCTTGACTGAAACCAATTTCCTGTTGCCACAAATCTTATAGCTGTTTGGCATAGTTAAATTGATTGTGTTTATTTTATAAATAAGTTCATATGCCTTAGCAATGTGTTACAGCAAATTGATTTGGATGAAAGACTCGTGTGGGTAATAATGAGACCTCTTTCCTCTTCGCAAAGCTACAGTAAAACACAAGCAGAAACGACTGAAATCATGATGCAATGCAAAACATACAATACAAAGTGGGGTTTCGTCTGCTTCTAGGCCTACGTGGTTTCAAATGGAATCAAATCGATTTTTAAAAACCTACTAAAAGAGTAAATAAAGGTTTTAATTCGTTTATCATTTACTCATATGATAACTGAATGCTAAATGAGACTCATTTTCGTTTGCATCTAATTTTTGGGTTTATATAAGTCTAACTATTTTGGGATCACTTCAACTATTCTTCTATATGCTTGCATGCACATGAAACCCTTTATTATTATAGTTGTATACTATTGCAATGTTTGGTACTACACGACTACTGTTGTCATGTTAAGTCTAGTGCCTTCGGTTCTACCCCTGCCACGACCTCCTAGGAAAATCCGTATCTTTTCCCGATAAGCAGTTTTATTACTACGCAGTGACACCGTTGGTCAGCATGTGGAGCTGGGCTCGTCTGACCGGCAGGCGGTGATCTGCTCTTCACCAAATACGGGCAGCGGCGCGCGCTGAGTGTGCGCGAGCCGCCGCCGCCGCCGCCTGGCGCGTGTCTGATCCTCTCGGAAAGGTACGTCTGTTCTGCACCTATATTGCTCTGTCTCAGCTTGTCAGAGTTTCCTCGAAGCTCCCGTTACGTTTACACTGCACGTGAGACATAAATATACCGTAAGTGAGGTAATATCCGAGTTTGCATCTGAGCTGAACGCAGGGCCCTGTTCGCTTCGTGCTGTCACTTCGATCTGTCACCGATGGCAGGCGTAGCCCCGATACAGGTTAAGCGTTAGACGAGTGTAAATGCATTTTTTTTAATGCATATGCAAAAACTGTAAACTCTTAAACTCCAAAATAGAGATGTGAGGAAAGCGCTATAGTTAGCTAGCAAGGCCGTATGCCGGTGTTCCGAGACATACGAGTTTGATTTGGGTTATTAAAACTGTGAGGGTTGTTTATTTTATGCCATTACGTAATGCATAGACGACGTCGAGCTGTCTACTTAAGCGTCGCTGGTACACTTTGTTCTTTTAGTAGTTAGCTTAGCCTGTCTTGGATGAATAACGGTGTGACATGTTGAAGTTAAGCTGCAGTGACACTCTTCACCTGTACATGACTCATTTTCACACACTGCTACGGGTTAACATCACTTCAGCCTCTCAAAAGACACTCAAAGGTCGATGTTAACTAATAAGGGTCAAAGTTGAGAACTGTATGTGGGTATACAATGCATTCCAAAACAGCAGACAATAGAGTAATGGAAGAATCATATAAGCGGTTTACTATGAAAAATGCCATCATGTCATTTCACAAACCATTGCTCTTAAGGATCTTTGCTGTGGTTTTAGGTTCAATAAACCTTTGGCCCGCTCAATGACACGTTCATCTGTGTGTAGTGAAACAGTAATTCATGAACTCACAAGAGTATGGAAATATTATCATGTTATCTGTGGCCTAACAGATCGCTGTACTGCACAGCCATGCCGTCAGATCTTGCTAAGAAGAAGGCTGCGAAGAAGAAAGAGGCCGCCAAAGCTCGCCAGCGTGTGAAAAAGCATGACGTCGCGAACGGAGAAGAAGAGCTTCAAGATGGCGCAGCAACTAATGGAGAAACAAATGGGGGTGCGTTTATTAAAATGGTACCTAAAGTTAGAGGAGGGAAGAAGGTGTTTTATTCATTTGACATTTTGACAGTCCTGGCACATTTGGATGCAAACAAACCTGTAGATTTGGCTACGACACATAATTGACCTTTCTATTTAACCTCTGTCATGTTTCACTTTAGATGTTGCTGCTCTGTCTAAGGAGCTGGATGAGTTCGAGATGCGTAAGATGGAGGCGCGGGCGGTGACGGGTGTCTTGGCCTCCCACCCCAACAGCACCGATGTTCACATCAGCAGTCTGTCACTCACCTTTCATGGTCAGGAGTTACTGTGCGACACAAGCCTGGAGCTCAACTCCGGCCGGCGCTACGGTCTTATTGGCCTCAATGGCACAGGTATTGAGATTAAGTGGCATTGGGACTGACACATCCATTGCTTTTCATAGCTTCATAAAGATTTGCACATAGACTAAAAGTCCAAAAGTTCATTATTAGCGTGTGTATTGACAATAGCTTGTTAATCCACGTAAAAATATTTTGGACAAATAAAATCATTTTTTGAACTGAGGATACTATTCACTTACTATTATCAGGTTTGTTAGAACTTGAGAATGAATAAGCAGTAGCAGATAGTAGCTGGCTCATAATTAAACTCCAAAGAGCTACTTTTAAAGTTAAAGAAATAGTTCACCCAAAAATGAAAATTCTGTCATCATTTACTCACCCTCAAGTAGTTCGTTCTGCCTAACAGAAAAAAAGAAGAAATTTTGAAAAAAGTTTGTGACCAGGCTGTTTTTGTTCTGAATTCTGTGTTTTATGGTCCATTACAAATCTTTCATAAAAATGGTGTCAAATTAAATCATTCAATAGAAGCACTGACTAAAAGCACGACATGCATTCATTTGCAGTTGTCGCATATATTTCTACTTTTAGAAAATTCACACTACGTTGTATTTCTTGATACAGCAACAGACTGTGTAAAATGATTGTTTGTGCAGTACGGTAGATGCTGAAAGACCTAAATTATGTGCAATTCTGAGAAATTTTATTTTTGAATGCTTTGACAATTCTTACATGAAATTTGGCACGAAATCATAAGCCAAGCCTGTGTGCATGAAGACAAACTGGCTTGACTTTGTTGGTGCTTTTTAAAACATTTTTATTTTGCCTCTCTTCCAATTGTTTGCATTTTGTTGCAGCTAATATCAGTAAAATGTGTTTATATTATGCACACAAAAGAAAATTAGCCAAGTAAAAACATTTGGTCTTTTTCTTTATAGTTCGTTTGTCGTTTAAAAAAAGGTTAAAGAGAAGTGACAGATCGTTCTTTACAGGCAAGTCGATGCTCCTGTCTGCCATTGGGCATCGAGAAGTTCCCATCCCAGAGCACATAGACATCTACCACCTGACACGAGAGATGGCCCCTAGTGAGAAGACCGCGCTGCAGTGTGTGATGGAAGTTGATGAAGAGAGGATAAAACTAGAGAAGGAGGCTGAGCGATTGGCTCATGAGGACTGTGAGTTACATACACACACATACACACATGCATCGGGTTTCTATACTAATCTCCAAGTTAACAAACCTGGCAATCCATCTCCTATTATTGATTACACACATACTATAAAATGCTATTAATGTGCTGTTGATGCTATTAATCAAATGTAGATGTGATTTAACAAGTAGCACAGCACTTCAAGTCCAACGTGTCCCATTTTCTCTTAACTGCAGCAGAGTGCGAGAAGCTGATGGAGATTTATGAGCGTTTGGAAGAGTTGGATGCAGACAAAGCTGAAGTTCGAGCCTCACGAATCCTCTTTGGACTGGGTTTCACTCCTGATATGCAGCAAAAAAAACTGAAAGATTTCAGTGGAGGCTGGAGGATGCGTGTGTCCCTCGCCAGGTTTGAAAATGACATTTAAATGTTTATTCTGTGTCAGTACAAAATATGTATTTTTTACTTGTAGAAATAGTATTTAAAAATGTAAAAAAAAAAGTCTTGCTGTATAATGCAGTTTGTTGTTAGTTTTGTTAAACATTTTTATAGTTCCTTTTCTATACGTGCTATAATACTAATTTCATGGATTTTATTGGTTATCCTCACATAATGAATAGACCAAAATCCAAATAAGACCAAAAGTTATAATCTATCATTTTAATACAAATACTTTTATTTGTATTACTTTTATATTGTATTTACTTCTAATTTCCCTCTTTCAGAGCTCTTTTCATAAAGCCTTTCATGCTGTTGTTAGATGAACCTACTAACCACCTGGATTTGGACGCCTGTGTGTGGCTGGAAGAAGAACTTAAGTCGTGAGCACTGTCTTCGGTGTATTAGATTTTCTAGCTTTTTCTAGCCCCAGTAATCAAATGAGATGGAAACTGCCATGCACGGAAACAAAACGAGATGTCAGAGTTTCGTGTAACACAAATGTGTAGGAACTGTAGTTTAAGTTGACAAACAATATATTTTTTTAAACAAAGAAATTGTCAGTACAATTCTTACAGCATATTTAACTGATTTTATTTTATTTTATTTTTTCAGTTTTAAGCGAATTCTTGTACTCATCTCACATTCTCAAGACTTTCTCAACGGTGTCTGCACAAACATCATTCATCTCCACCAGAGGAAGCTCAAGTACTACACTGTGAGTGCTGTAACACAATGTTCCCTTTTTACCTACAATTTAATAAGCAGAGAATCTGTGCAGTGAGGGATACTTCAGCCCAAAATAAACCCATTGTTCTTTCCCATTTTGCTCCAAACCTGTATGATCTTTAAATCTTTTTTTGTTTTGTTTTTTTGATACAGTGGAAATAGAAATATCTTCTTCCAAAAGTCATACAGGTTTGAAGCAACATGAGTGATATGTATGATGTGTCATATAACTGCATCCAACTCATAGAAACTATCTTTTAATAGGAGTGGTGCTCCTGAGGTGCTCCTCATGTGCTCTTCCCCGTCTAGACTTAAAAAGCCTGAAATGCGATGCTTTTTTCACTGTTGCTAATTATGAACTCTTGCTAATCTGGTTTGAGTCTGGTTTATTAGCACACACATATATTAAAAGTAAAGAGGTACAAAGGTATAAGAGTGGTAACAGTGTAATATTTGAAAATTTGTTTTTTAGGGTAACTACGATCAGTATGTGAAGACCAGGGAGGAGCTGGAGGAAAACCAGATGAAGCGGTACAACTGGGAGCAGGACCAGATAGCGCATATGAAAGTAAGGCCTTAATGCTCTCATATGTATGCAATTGCAAAAATAATGTCATAATTATTCCCTCTGTCTCCTGTAGAACTATATTGCCCGTTTTGGACACGGCTCTGCAAAGCTAGCTCGCCAGGCTCAGAGTAAAGAAAAAACACTTCAAAAAATGGTGGCTTCCGGCCTAACAGCTCGTGTGGTGAACGACAAGGTTTGTCACACAACCAGATACTCATTAACATACACTCTGTAGCTCATTTTCTTTTACCCAAGACTAGTTATCTTCATGAAACATCAGTTGAGAATTACTAACTCACTTTGTTCAATTCGACCAATGTCATGTCAAAAGAGGTGAGTCGTGAGAACCATGGAAACCAAAAAACAGATAGACACAGGGTTGGTTTCACTTTTGACCAGTAATGTAGCGCTAATCTAAGATATTTCTTTTACAGTGGTTGTCTGTAATTTCTTCAACAGGAAGTTGCTGGTTTTGCTAAAGCCGGGCTCAGACTATAAAAGACTATATCCTACGTGATTACGAAATCTGGTTGCAGCACACACATAAGAAGAATCATTAAACATGTACACAAGGAGAAAATTAGGGATAAATTGGTCTAAAGCGCCTGTAGTGTAGTTTAAAGTACATCTTTAAAAGAAAGATCATACCAAAAAAGTTTAAATTCTGTCATTAAGTACTCACCCTATTAATGACAGAATGGTCATGTCATTCCAAACCCATAATACCTTCAGGGACTGACATGAGAGAGAAGAAAATTGTTGAATAAAGTCTTTATTTTTGTTTTCTTTGCACAAAAAATATTTTTGCTTCATACAGTATGGTTGAACGACTGATGTCACATGGACTATTTTTACAAAGTCCTTACTACGTTACTGGACCGCTTCATTGCATTGTTGTCAGAACCTAGGCAAAACAAAAGGGTATACTTAAATGAGCAAAAAATAATTTAATAGAAGGAAGTACATTTGTACACATCTGTAGTACATTCTTATCATTTGTTCTGAACTAAATAAAATTGTTGGGTAGCAAACATTAAATGAGTACCAAAATTCACAATTTAACACTTAAGTATTCTTTTAGCATGAAGTATCACATAAAGGGAATGTTAACAGTTACAATTCATTTGAAATGAGTTATTTAATGTATAAAAAAAACTTGTATGTATGATGAGTATAAAAATGGATGAAAAATATGGGTTGGTAAAATGTTCAAGTGTACTACAAGTTTTAACTAAATACATTTTTTAATGCAGATAAATTATGTTAAAAGCTCATTTTAGTTCTTCAAGGTGTCTCAAAACACCAGTTGATGTTTTTAATATTATCTTAAAAAGTACTGAGTAACGTATTTTTGTTTATTCAGTTCAAAATCTGTTCGTGAAGAAAAGATCACTTTAAGTATGTTATGCAAGTGCACTAAAATAAAGTTTGTTTTAGTATCCTTTCTTTCTCTGGGAAATCTCTCGAATTTCATTAAAAATATCCTAAGTTGTGTTCCGTAATTAATAACACAGTTTTTATTTTAGTGTGGACTATATCCATTAGGCTGTAGGTGTTAAAGATATAACCATTGTCAGAGATTTTTAACCACACATTTCTCCTCCAGACTTTGTCGTTTTATTTTCCTCCTTGTGGGAAGATCCCTCCTCCTGTCATCATGGTGCAGAACGTCAGCTTCAGATACTCCACTGACACAGTGAGTCCACAAGCCTTTTCAAACAGCCCATCGCTACAGATATCACATTTACACAAAACTGATTTACAGTAGCATCAAGACATTTCTCTCAAAGGGTGATAACTATAATGAGAACGTTTTAATAATCAGTTTAATTGTACAAATTTAGTCAAGACCATGTATAATATAATAACAACAGCTATAACAATACTATAATAATAGTAATAATAGGATTCATATCATTTTGTATAATTTTCAGTTTTTTTTCAGCTAAAAATGAAAAACACTGACAGGCAATTAGAATCCACTTGACTTTACAGAGATCAAGCATTTAAAGCAGTAGGCAACAAAACTATAGGGATACTTTTAATAAATAGAATATACAACATTTATAATGAACAGAATGTTATTTTCTATCAGTGTGGACACCAGTATAGTTGTCTTTATAGTTATTGTTCTTGGTGTGAACAAGATTTTAGAGTGGTTGTAAAAGCAAATTTAATAAATCATCATTTTAATAAATTTGTTTTTCTTCGTTATTTTATTTACCTATGTATTTTTTTATTACAGCATTTTATTTATAAGAATTTAGAGTTTGGAATTGACCTGGACACAAGAGTTGCACTCGTGGGTCCCAATGGGGCAGGCAAGTCCACACTTCTCAAGCTACTGATGGGAGAGGTCAGTTATGAAAAATAGGCTAATGTGATGGGACAGTTCATTTCTTTTAAAGTATTGAAAAATTATTCGGTTTAAAGCCATTGGCCTGTGTTTTTGTCTCTCATAGCTTCTCCCCACAGACGGAATGATAAGAAAGCACTCGCATGTCAAGATTGGCAGATATCACCAGGTATTGTCTTCATAGAAATGCGGTCCTGATGATTAGCTGTCTTGCTACTTTTGTTATTCTATGTTTTCACAACAGTCATGTTATGTAGTATGTTCATTCAAGTTATTGTATTTTATTTGTTTGTAATTGCTCTGGCATTGTTTGTCCTGCAGCATCTGACTGAGCAGCTGGAGCTTGACCTGTCTCCTCTGGAGTACATGATGAAATGCTTCCCAGAGATCAAAGAGAAAGAGGAGATGAGGAAGATCATTGGACGATACGGCCTGACAGGGAAGCAGCAGGTATGTGTGCGGCTGTATTTTATGTGTAAGGGTGTTAACATGAGTCCTCTATTAATCTACCGTACTACTCTACTTGCTTGGGTTGCTTTCTGTTTTAACTGCCATATTCCCCTTTTACCAGGTCAGTCCCATCAGGAACTTGTCAGATGGCCAGAAGTGCCGGGTGTGTTTCGCCTGGCTTGCATGGCAGAACCCGCACATGCTGTTTCTGGATGAGCCAACTAATCACTTAGACATTGAGACAATTGATGCTCTGGCTGAAGCCATCAATGAGTTTGAGGGAGGAATGATGCTGGTCAGCCACGACTTCAGACTTATTCAGCAGGTATATCTTCAATGCTAGGAAATATGTCAGTTCTTATAGTCTTGTTTGTTCTGACTAGATGTATGTGATCTGGACTTCTCCATCTCTTTCTAGGTGGCTCAGGAAATTTGGGTGTGTGAGAAGCAGACCATCACCAAATGGAAAGGGGACATTTTGGCTTACAAGGAGCATTTGAAATCCAAAATTGACAAACAGACTCATGATATATAAAAACCCATGAGCAAAACAGACAAACTTTTCCACCATGGATTGATTACTCTCCTCTGTTTCCCCGAAGTGCATGACTGAAGGAATTTTAAATTGGACAATGGACCCCAGTTCTTCAGCTGTTGATGTGAATTGCATTCCATTGTACCGTCATCTAGGAGTGTTGACAATGTTCTCAAAAGCAATCGTTTAAGTGTTCCCTGGTCTTACATCTCGTAATGTACCTCTCAGATTTCCCAGCATCAGCAAATCTGTAAAGGCAATAATGATTTATTGGAATAAATAGATTCAATTACGTTGGTGTAGAACAGTAGAGAAGATCAGAGAAGTATGCAGAAAACTGTTTTCAGAATTCAATCCCACGCCAAATCGCGACATGCAGTATTCATACCAAAATAATGAATGTAGACACATAAAAAACATTTTAAACTAAACAGTGTGATCTGTCAATAATGCATCCATGTGAATACACATCCATTTGGAACAACAAAGGGTGCTGCTGGAAGACACCACAAAAATGATAGCGCAAGATGAGCTCGCATTAGGGCATGTTAAAATAGTTTCTCACACGCAGCCTACGTGCAAAAACACGAGCATGTTCATGTTTCACAATGAGTTTTTTTTTCTCATTTAACAGTTCTAGTGAACAGTAAAATCAAGCCGTGCGCTTTGAGTGGTTGAGAAATGTTCCGGCTCACATTTTGTGTATTTCTAGCACAGCTACACTTCAGGGACGCATTTTGAAGATTCTCCGATTTTTCTTTATTTTGTCCTTGTTACACATTGCATGTACTTACTTTAGTAATAAAGTGCATAATTACATGCAATAATCCTAAACAAAACATGGTAACACTTTATTTTATGGTGTCATAATACAGAGTAATTGCCTAATTAAGTAGTTGCCTTTGTGCTTGACATGTACATGAAACAAAATGTACTTACCGTGTAACTAAGTTATGGAACAGCCTGTACTTACAGTTTACCCAAAACGCTAACCTCGTAATAAGTGCATGTCATTAATTAATAATACTCAGTGCAATTACAGTGTAACAAGGACACTGTGAAATAAAGTGCAACCATTTAGTTTTTTGGGTTTTTTTTGCTAAATCTGATAAGACCCCCTGTTCAGGCAGGTAAAAATGCAGATGTACAACTGTCTCCAGTCTTGTGGTTGCACATCTGCATCTCTTCTCTGTCTTTCTATAGCATCCAGTCTGTTTCCCTTACAGTTCATTTCTTAGCTTATACTGTGTAAAAGAAGTGCGGGGTGTTTGACTGAGGGGGTGATTTGCATTATCATCCATGTACAACCTTACATACAAACACACTGCAATGTCTACGCTGGCTTTGCCAAAGCTTGTAGACTATATGTGTGGGACTCAGTGAGATGAAAACTGTACGAGCCCCAAGGTGATATACAGCTGAGAGCACTTTGACAATACTTTAAAATCTGCAGATAAAAATAATGTCTTATAAAACCAAAACATTCAACATATTTGTCCTTGGTTTATGCTTTATAATCCATTTTGACCTTCATTTACACAACTATATTAAATACAATTTCAATAGATACAGGTTAAATATTGCTTTCACACTTTGGAGCAGCAGGTGTCTCTAGTATTAATTTAATTTAGTCAAAATCCTCTTAATTCTCATGTTTGTATAAGGAGCCGTGTGTCATATGAATGATTCATGGGCAAGATGTCCACTTACACAGCAATATTATACAAAAATTATTTTTCTCTTGAGCTGTAATACAGTGTAGTTATTTTGTGACAGAGATTAGAGAATGTTAATGAGTTCAATTAACACATATATTGCAAAAGTAAACCTGTTTTTTGCTAATCAAAATGGCTTGCTCACTGATTTTTAGATATTTATGATATTAAATGCTAAATAATTTTTAAAGTTTTGTTTTTTGTAATCTGATTGCTTAATAAAGTAACTGAATGAATGCATTCTGCATTTTTATTCTTGCTCTTGCAATATATATATATATATCTGATATATATATCAATTTTCAGTCAGAATTAGACAGATTCTGCACTTAAAGACAGAATACAATTTTGAATTCTTCACAGACTCTAATATAATGCAGGCAATACTACCTAAAAATATATATATATATATATATATATATATATATATATATATATATATATATATATATATATATATATATATATATATATATTTTTTTTATAAGTGATTGCAAACTATATATTTTAATTTGATACTTACCACAGTTTTTAGATCATTTATTTGACTAAAGTTTTTACAAGTTAGTCTGGTGGAAATGGATCTGTCAGGATCTGGATCCGATGATGACACAGCTGTGGAGAAGCCATTTATCTTATTTATTTTAAGAGATGAAAGACTAAAGCAGGCGATTAAATTTTCTTGCTTTTTCTTCAGCTTATTTTCTTCTAAATAAATACACTTGAGGTAAAATAACTCTTGTGCTTTATTTTTGTTTTTGTTAGTCTGGTGGAAATGAGCCATGGAGGTTTGAAGATTATCTTATTTATTTTAAGAGATGACTAGAAGAATATGTGAACAAAGATCTCTCAATTAATCATTTATGTTTTTATCTTGGAATCATTGTTGGCCATACTATAGAATTTTGTAGAATTAAGTAATTAATTAAAATGTTAATTGCAAACAAAAAAACATATTAAAAGTAAAAAATGTTTTATTAATCAAATAATAAAAAAAATTAAAAGTAAAAATGATAATGTAATTTTTATTGAAGGCTATTTGTATAATTATATAGGATTATTAGCAGAAACAGATTTAAATACATTGCACAATAAATAAAACCATAACCTCTTCATTAAAATCGTGGACGTGCATCATCTTGCTCAGACGACAATGACAGCTTGGAAATACTAGACTATTTCACTCCCTTTAGTCCATTCACTCCAAACTTTTTCACATTTCTTGGACCAGGATCTGCTGCAGACTATTAGAGATTTTGAGTATTTACATGAGTAATAATAAGGACTACAGGCCGGTCAGTGCAAATTATCTGTATTATCTTTTACTATATGTCAGTTTGCATAGTATTGTGTGTATTTTGTTAAATTTAATGTTAATTTAAGTCATTATCTTAACCGTCTCAAAATGCATGCTCTTAAGCAAACAGATGTTTTTATAGCCTATGAAACCACGCACTTTCATTCTTGATCATATACATTTTTTACCAATCCAACTAACATTAATAATAAATTTAAAACAAAATGCATAGACAATGCTAATTCTGGTTATTTTTTGCACTAAAGTGTAGGATGAGGTAGTTTAGGTTTATACCAGGGATTACCAAACTTGTTCCTGGATGGGAGAGTTTAGCTCCACCTTGCCTACTTCTCCTCTGCATGCTATCCATCCTAAACTCTATGTGTTATTAGTCATTTTCAGCATTATTTAGGGCAGATAGGGTGGATAGCAAACACACTGGGATGCAGAGATAAGTTCAGGTAAGGCCTTTGCAGTGTGTTTTTCACTGTAGACACTATAAGGTTAAGAATGTTTTGGTTTTTTATGCACGGTAGATAGTATAGTGTTATAGTATATAATTATACTTTAAAAGTCACTTGCTGGTTATGTGTTGGGGCCACATTAAGTGCACTGGTTTCCCCAAGAGCAAAACAGTTCCGCACCGTGTACAGATAGACGCAGTCATTGCTCCGAGGACAAGAAGATCCTGCAGAAGCGTCGTGGCGGGAACAGAATCTCGTGGCGAGCGAACAGCGTCATCAAGCGGCGAACGTCAGTTATAGCTGAGTGACGTGCGGTTCAAGCAGGAAGTGAGCGCGCTCACATGTGTTTGTGTTGTTCTGTTTTGCCGCTTTGACACCAACTCACTTTACTTGCATAAGTTCTCAGTCGACTTTCGTTCGTCTCTGATGTAAGCAACAGAGGGAAACGATGTCCTCTGATACTTCCACTGTTGGAGGGATCCAGGGTTATCTCCTAAAGCTTCATTCATTCCTTGAAGACACAGAGAGCAGGAACGCTGCTATAGTCTGCCATGACATTATTGGAGACTTGGGGCAGGAATGCATGATAACAAAGAACGAGAATGAACTGGGTAAGGACTTTTTAAAGCAAATCCTATTGCGTTGTGTTTATGCAACCTAAAAAAATATGTATAATTATTATTCACTACTTTTATGGATAGTTAATCAAAGTAATATTACAGGGGCGGATGCAGCAGATTGACAGAGATTTAAAAAGTAATGCTATCTCGGTTCATGTATTATTTATATGCACAATGACCTGTGCTTATAAAATGAGCATTGCTGTATATAGATAATCATTGAAGCTGATCTTAAAATATCAGTATGAATATATTTTCAGTTTTACAGACGTCGTTGCTTTTTGCAAAGGAAGAGGGATTGCTTAGCTTTCTCCGAAAGTCTCTCTCTAATGAAATGGTAAGAGGTGTTTACAAGTAAATTCTAGTAACGATATATAAGTCTACTTGATATGATATACATTTATTAAAAAGTAAAAAAAAAAAATGTTTCTCCACAGCTACGGGATACGAGAGTAGACATTCTGAACTTTTTAGGGACATTTCTGGAGAGAATCTCAGTCTTTGTCCGAGGATGGGAGAAGAACTATGCAGGCGAACTTAAGGTACAGTACATTAAAACAGTAGCTGGCAGATTTCTTTTTGGTTTGACATCATGTTTTAATGTGGCTTTTAAAGGTTGATTTAAATAATTTCTCTGCATGGATAGGACATTTGTATTGTTGTCTACACAAAGGACAAGGCTGCAAAATGCAGAAACCCTGCTTTAGATCTTCTAATCAAAGTAAGTTCTGTTGACCTAACTTGCACTTCAGACTTAACCTACTTGTAGCCAACTGACTTGGCAAGTAGAAGGATTTTTCTTTTAATGTCATGATACCTCACACTTGACTTGTGCTAAAGACATATTTTAACGTTTGGAGACAAATAGTATTAACATCCCACATATCTCTGTAGATACTGTATCTCACAAAAGACTCCAGCATCACCCAGGATCTCAAAGTTGGTGATATGTTCAACAAATTTTACGGAGAGTTATCTCAGAAGAGTAAAATACCTGATACAGGCAAGTTACTTAATTTTCTGTCTTTGCAAAAATACGTTGCCGTTGTCATCAGTCATTTTTTATTAAGGATAATGTTATGACAGTGCTGGGTTACATTTATGAACTTCTTGGAGTGCTTGGTGAAGTGCATCCCAGTGAGATGGTCAACAACTCTGACAAACTCTACAGGGCCTACCTGGGTGAACTGAAAGGACAGGTAAGGACATCCTATCTGCATATGGAAAAGTGATCTTATATGTATGTGCAGAGATGCTAAAATCAATGGTTTTCAGATGACATCTACTACAAAGGAACCAAAACTTCCTGTTGTTGCTGGGTGCCTGAAAGGAATCACTGCTCTGATGGTGAACTTCACCAAATCAATGGAAGAAGGTGGGCGTGTTTTCCGTTCTGAACTGGTCTTAATGGCACTGAATGAATATGCTCACTGCTTTTCTTTTAACAGACCCAGTTATGTCAAAAGAGATATTTGATTATGCGCTAAAGGCAATCTGTCCACAGGTAGGATTGATAGATGTTGTTGTTAGTTTACCCTTTTTGTGTAGTGTGTCACATTTACTGTTCAGGACTCCTAAATACATGTATTTCTTCTTTGCATCTCTAGACTGATATAAAACGATATGCAGTCGTCTTTGGTGAGTGGAATTTGATATTCTCGTGTATTTTTATGCAATGGATCCAATGTTTAGCTTATTCATTGTTTTTATGTATTTATTCTCTTATACTCTCGACAGCTGGTCTCAAACTGTTTGCTAAGCACTCAAACCAGTTCGGCAGTTGTCTCATGGATCATTATATGTCTATCTTTGATGTTATGTCCAAACTTTGTGGACACATAAATTCAGAGCTGAAAAGGAGTAGTTACACAGCACTAGAGTCTTTCCTAAAACAGGTATTTTCAGTTAATTGATTATTCCATGTATAAATGTTTTAGTTTTTTGTATGTTTAACTTAGTTATGATGACATCTTGTCAAATTTTCTCTCTCGCTGTGGTAAAGGTAGCCGCTCTTGTGGCAGAGAACATTGAGTTGCACAAAAGCAAGCTGAAGTACTTCATGCAGAAGTTCTGTGCTATCATCAGGACCATGGATTCCACTAATAAAGAACTTTCCATTGCTATCAGAGGATATGGCCTGTTTGCTGCGGTTTGTACATTTATACAGAATAGTAGCAATTGGTTATTATCAATATCTTTCAGCAGGTCTAATTATATTACAGAATTATTGATATCATGTTTCTAGTTTTAGGAATCTCTAACTGTTCTGTGTTTGTTTGCCTTTAGCCATGTAAGGTGGTGTGCCCTCAGGATGTCGATCTGATGTACACCGAGCTAATTCAGCGGTGCAAGCAGATGTATCTGACGGAGACTGACCGGGATGATGACAATGTCTACCAGCTGCCAAGCTTCCTAGACTCCATAGCTAGTGTTCTGGTACACCTTGACCGGGTATGATGAATCTCTTTTACTCTGAGCTGTGCAATGCTTGATCTAATCAATTAAAAATGTTGATAAATTGACATTGAAAAAAATGGTTAGTGTGTAGGTCAGGTGTTTAGTCCTCTGATCTATGCTACTGCAACTAATAGGTCTGACCCCAGAAATGTAATGTCGTAGAGTCAAATGAATATATGCAGTTTTTCAGTATATGTTGTTGTTGCCTTTCTTCCCTCTGTAGTTCAACTGTTTTCACCTAACAGATTCTAATGTAATTTCTGTAACTGGATGCAGATCCCTGAAGTGTACACTCCTGTGCTAGAGCGCCTCCTTGTGGTTCAGATGGACAGCTTCCCTCAGTACAGCTCCAGAATGCAGTACGCCACCTGCCGCTCCATCATCAAAGTGTTTGTAGCCATGGCAGTCCGTGGCCCAGTCCTCTGGAGTTTCACTAGTTCTGTGGGTAAGGGTGAAATGGAGGTTAGCTTTAGCTTGTCTGATTCACGGTTAGATTTACTAGTGATCACGATCTTCATTTCTTCAACAGTTCACCAAGGCTTGATCAGAGTGTGCTCCAAGCCAATTCCCCAGTCAGACGTAAGTGTTTTTGCTGAAAGTGTTGATCTTTTGCTGTTAAGTTCATATTGTGATTATGTACATCTGCCCATTAGGAGCAGAACGTTCCTTCAGGTGCTTCTCAAACTGAAGAGGACTCCACCCTGGTGCGCTCTGGGAAATGGAAAGTTCCTTCCTCAAAGGACTACTTGGACCTCTTTAAGGGGCTTCTGGACTGTGAAAATTTTAAAGTAAGAAATAATTATTGTTTTTTTGAGTAACATTGTTCGAAAAGGTAATAGTTTCATTTGTTACTTTTTAGCAAATATGTTATTTGGTTAGAATGGGACCCTTTAATCATAAACGTTGTTTTATATGTACTCTGGTTACTTTGTTTTGAATGTTTAATCTAACGTCTTTACTGATTTAATTTGGTGTGTTTTTAGGACACAGGATTCATGGATGGGGCTTCAGCTGCCAAGAATTACAACCTAAGAGACATAAACCGACATTTATATGACGCCCTTGTGCAGTCAGTCATGAAGATTGTGGAGAAACTTGATCTTTCAGTGCAGAAAGTCAATACAGATGAGGAGGTACTGTTGCACTGCTGCACCTAGAAAGAATAGCAAACATGTGGATGGTTAAAGACACAGAGCATCAGCTAAACAAACAAAAAAAAGATTTCTTTGTAGTTTTCTGTGTAGTGTTTTTTTTCTTGAGTATTTTGGCCAGTTTAGTGAAATATTTCTACTTTGTCTTTGGCACAGAGCGGTGCAGCTTCTGGATTTATGCCCTCCTCTGACCCCACAGCAAACCTTATGCCCAACAAACCCAAAGACTTCATTGCCTTTATCAACTTGGTTGACTTTTGCAGGTGTCAAAACTATTTTTCACTGGAATAATCAGAAATCAAACAAAAACACTTTATTTGTGCTCTTATTAAATGAAACAGAATATATAAAATCATTGTTATCCTTTTTGTAGTGAGTTATTGCCTTCAAGAAATCCAGAATATTTTGCCCAGTGGATGCACCCCCTGTCTCACGAGCTTATTCTGCAATCGATACGTTTCCCTCTGGTCAGTGGCTTTTATAAGCTCCTCTACCTTTCTATGGGCATTGCCAAGAAAATCCACTATTTTCAGGTATACACATTCTAACATATTAACATCTCAATTTAATGTCTTGATAAAACCAGTCACCAACCGCTTCATATTTATAGGGCCTAAAACAAGAGTCAAGAAGTGGTGGCTCAACCACGGAGAGTGCCTGTTTTTCACTGCTCGCAAAGTTTGGAAAGGAGGTGTGAACTCGTTTTGCCACTTCAATTCTGTGTTGGATGCTTGAACATAGCTTTGTTTTTTTTGTTGTTGTTGTTTTTTTTAAAGAATTATCGTTCTGTTCTGATTCCTCAGGTTTGTGTGCGTATGAAGCAGTATAAAGATGAGCTCCTGGCTGCCTGTCTGATGTTCATCCTCTCTCTTCATCCTGACATGGTGGCTCTGGATATCAAGGCATATATCCCAGCTCTGCAGGTTAGAAAATGCAAGCCAGTTTTTCCTGATTCACGAAGAAGACATACAGGTGGAAATGCACCTTTTATTCTGCAGGTGGATAAGAATAAAATCAATAGAATCTGAAAATATGTCTATAGACATGAGAAATGTCTAAAGAAAATTTGAAGTGTCTACTTTTAAATTAATCAATTCAAATCAAAAAAATAATTTTATCTGATTATGTAGGCAAAGCAAGGTACAGTCCTTTTCTGTATTTCAAAGCTTAGCATCTACTTATAAATGAAAGAAACTGAAAACAAACATTGTCTGATTATGTAATCCATATGAAAGGGAGGTACAGTCTTTCTCGTATCTGAAAGCTTAGTGTCTACTTTTAAATTAATTCAAAACAAATACAAAAAATAATCCTGTATGGACTTACTGCTTACTGCTTTTCATGAATATTTTGCCAAACTGAAATGTAGTGTTTAACATTTGTTAAGCTTTTTTGTTTAGATATTTTGCATCTGTTGCATTTTGTATTTCTATTTAACCAAAGGAGGTTGATTTTTATTAGAAAAAACATATGTATATTACATCTGTTTCAAATCTAAAAGGCTTTTCTATGTTGGACTCAAATTGAACGAATAAAGAGTTGAATTATTTATTTTCTCTACTTTAAGGTTTAAAGGACTTTTAAGATGCAGCCTATTAGCCTATTATTTGAATAATTAAGTTACTTATTGAGTAACTAAATTACTTTACAGAAAGAGTAATTAGTAAAGTCATTTAAATACAATATTGATGATGTAAGTATTAACTGTAATTAAATACTTTTTGAAAGTAACTTAGCCAACACTGATTATGATGTTCTGTGCTTTGGTAAAGGCTGCTCTGCGGCTGGGTTTGAGTCATGCTCCTTTAGCCACAGCAGCACTGGATGCTCTGGAGGCCTGGTCTTCTCTTATTCCTGCTGCCATCATGCAGCCACACTACGGAGACATACTGCCACATTTAGATGGTTACCTGAAAACAACCACTAACTCTGGTCAGTATATAATCAAAGAAATGTTCACCGTCTACTGCTGAAAATCTACTTTTGTATATATCTAATGGTCAGTGATTATTATTCCTCTACTCGCTGTTTCAGGGTCATTTTTGAATTTATTTGTTTTTTATCATTCCATTAGAAAAAGATAATGGCAATATGGAAGTGACATTTTTCTCTACGGGAAGCGCAAAAAGTTATGGAAAAGTCATGATGAGGCTTCTGAAGAAATCAAAACACTTTTCTGTGGTAATAAAATGTATTTATTTGCCATATTTAGAATTTATCGGTTTATTTCGGAGGTGAAACTATGAAATAATATACAATTGCATAGGCGCAAGGATATTTAATAGCTTGTTTATAGCAATGGTTGTTGAGCACATTGACAGTGGTGTTCTGATGTTCCTGTGGTCTTTGTTAGGGGGATGAGTCTCCGATTGCTGCTGTGAGACGCAGGGTGGTGCGTCTGCTTGGACGCTTGGGAGGACAGCTCAATCGAAGTCTTGTGACAGGTTGTTTTATTTCTCTCTGCTTTGAAATAAATTCATCATTGGATTTCCTTGTACATTGGATTTGAACAGCCAGTACTCATTAATTTTGTTAGCTTGTTTTTGTTTTATCTTGCTTAAAACAAGTTTTCTTATATCCAACCCAAGCTGTTTCTGCGGAGGACATGATGAAGCGTTTTGTAGCATGGGACAGTGAGAAGAGGCTGAGTTTTGCCGTGCCTTTTAAAGACATGAAGCCTGTGATCTACCTGGACTCCTTCCTGCCACGAGTCACAGAGCTCGCACTGTCCTCCAGTGACAGACAAACTAAAGTAATCATAGTCCCCAGTCATCAATCATTTATTTTTTAACCCAATAAATTCAGGTTAAAATTGATAATTGTGTCTGTTGTGTAGGTGGCAGCATGTGAGCTTCTGCATAGTCTGGTCATATACATGGTAGGAAAAGGAGCCCAGATGACAGAAGATGACAAGTCTGCTCCTCCCATGTACAACCTACACAGAAAAGTTTTTCCTGTTCTTCTCCGCTTGGCCTGTGACGTCGACCAGGTCTTTTACCTTATACGTGCTCTTTAAACATGATCAAGAGTTTTTGTCCTTCATCAGACAATGTAATGCAGTGCAATCCAAGGTTGCCCATGTAGGCTGAAATATTTCCTCTGTTTTTTTTTCCTGTAATGATGACGCACCTGCTTTTCAAACGTTTTAATGAACAGTATCTAGGATGTTTCAATAATTATCTTTCAATACAAACAGCAGTTATTGATCGGGCAAAAAGTAATTAATTTCTGTTTACACATTACAAACATTTCATTTTTTAAGTTATTGGTATACATTAAGTTATTTAATTGCTAAACACCTAAAATAATTTTTAATTAAATGTGATTTGTTTTAAGAAAATGTTAGTGATTTTTGTGGCCCTCATGGATGTTTGCTGAGGCCCCTGGGTTGAAAAGCATGACAATTTTGTCTCTGTTATGATCATGTGTAAGTTTCACGAACATTCAAACTTTAATACTTCTTCAGGTGACAAGGCAGCTCTTTGAACCTCTGGTAATGCAGCTTATCCACTGGTTCACCAACAACAGAAAGTTTGAGAGCCAAGACACAGTGGTAGTGCTGGAGGCTATTTTGGTGAGAAACCCCTTAGTCGACAAACTATTTTAATTCAATTTGAGCCAAATGGCTGTAATTATACACCTAAATTTGTGTGTTAACATTTGCTTCAATTCCGTATGCTTGTGTTGCACAGGACGGCATTGTGGATCCATTAGACAGCACCCTCAGGGACTTCAGTGGGACTTGTATCCAGGAATTTGTCAAATGGTCCATTAAACAGACAACCCCGAAACAGCAGGAAAAGAGCCCAGCCAATATAAAATCTCTTTTCAAACGTATCTACAGCTTGGCCTTACACCCCAATGTCTTCAAGAGGCTTGGAGCTGCGCTTGCCTTTAACAGCATGTACAGGCAGTTTAGGTGAGTGGTAGAATCAGAAAGGCTAAAATTATTGCCTCTCAACATTTCAGCAGTGTGCTCTGGGCCATTTTGAGTAAATGTAGAAAAAAAAATGTCTGTTGTAAGCGCAAATGTTTTGCAGTGTTTATCCAAATATTGTTTTGCTTCTCAGAGAAGAGAGCGCTTTGGTGGAGCAATTTGTCTTTGAGGTGCTGGTGGTGTTTGTTGAGAGTCTAGCTCTGGCACACTTTGATGAAAAATCCTTGGGTAAGAAACTAAACACAGCTATTTTCATTATCATGACATCTTGGTCATGACTATTGTCTTGCTTTCGTGTTGTCATTATCTACACAGGAACTGTCCAGCAGTGTTCTAGCTCCCTGGATCATCTGAAGAGAATCATTAAACACAAGGCAGACTCGCTCAATAAGAATTCAAAGCGACGTGTACCTAGGTACACATACATTTGGTTTTGTTATTGTCCTTTCAAACTTCATTTCACAGTAATGTTCATAGTAAAGGTTAAAGCGTAAACATTTTGTGTCGCTAGCTGACAGACCTGTATTTTCTGTTCAGAGGTTTCCCTCCAGATCAGTCAGTGTGCTTGTCAGATGTAGTCCTGTGGCTGCTGACCCAGTGTGGAAGAGCGCAGACTGAATGCCGACACAAAAGCATGGAGCTCTTCTATGAGTTTGTGCCTCTTCTGCCAGGTATTGTCAGGAAATTAAAAATGAAGGAAATACAGTGTTTTTATTGTCAATCTGGGACTGTTCTTTAGGTAGAATATTGTTTACCAGTAAGATTATGACATTTTTATTTAATTTGTCTTTTAGCTTTATTTCTCTTTCCTGATATTTTTTTTTCCTTTTTTTTCTTGTTTTGTCAGGTAATACATCTCCTGCGGCATGGCTGGATGAACAGGTGAAGCACCGTGGTCCAGGATTTCTCATTTCGTGTTTAGAGGGAGGTGGTTTATTCTCCCAGCCTACTTTGAGAGAGGTTGAAGCCCCCTTCAGCATCAGAAGCACCTTACAATGGATGGATCTGCTGCTGGCTGCTCTGGACTGCTATAACACCTTCACAAACCTGCGCTGTATGCAACCCCAGAGGATCCTGGGTGGGTGAATCAACATCAAGAAATGTCTAAACTTAAAATCTGTATCGCTGATGATCTGTAACTGTTAATGCTAATTAAATTAATGCTAATACTGTCTGTCTCTCATTCCTCCAGGCACTGGTGAGAAATCCAGCTTTTTGCCAGCTCTCCGATTCTTCCTTACAGAGCTGTCCATGCAGGACGTTCAGGCTGCGAGGGCTTGCTTCCAAATGGGTAATGCTGGTCAGTTACACTTTAGCCCTCGTGAAAAGGAGCAGTATAACTACAACAAATGCTCTATCATCGTGCGAATTTTGGAGTTCTCCACAATGGTACTGCAGAAGTGTCCACAGGACCTCTGGAAGGTATGATTTTTGTTCATCTTACATTTTAGTTGCAACATAACTAATTGAAAATTAGAAATTAAATAAAAAAAAAAAACTATATAATTAAAGTACAATAATTAAAAAAAAAATAAGATAGAGCCTTTGCAGTGTTTCTGTACAACATCATGCCTCTTGACACTTTTCACTTTCTCTTTAGATAATGGAGCAAGATGTTTTCAACTCTTCTTTCTTCACGCTGGTGGCACTGACAGTGTGTGAGCCCTCTTCCATTGGGTTTAACATGGCAGATCTGGAGGTGATGACTCAGCTGCCAGAGGTGTGCTCTCCTTTGCTTAAAGCTTTGGCATCAACACCTTACAGGACACAGCTGGAGAGTGGCATTAGGAAAAGAATAACTATTCAGAGGTCTGTTTGTTTTTATTGTCAGTAAATTGTGTTGTGTGGTCTTGTTGTTTCATCTCTTTTGAAACATGCTTGAGAACTCGAATCTAGTTAGTTAATTCTCCAAATTGCATTTACCCCTTTTTTTCTGCTGTCTCCACATGTATGTATATAATGCTATAAATTGGGACCATAATTAAATATTATTGATTACATTTTTAAATTAACAGGTTTATTGAGTTCTATGGTTTATATGTGCACTTTTTCATATGTGTGTGTGTGTGTGTTCGTTCTTTTTTACAGCGTGGAGGAGTTGTGTGCTATTGATCTGTATGAGGAGGATAACAGAGACAATCATGCTAGCATGCATCTGCTACTCTTAGCTTGTAAACAGCTTCACCAGTCTGGGCTGCTCAACTCAGTTCTACACAGTCAGGTAAACACTGAATAAATGAATGTCACTGTAATTCTGTTCAACAATGATTACATTGACATTTAGGTTGTGATGTTTACCATTTCCCTGTAGGATGCTAGTTATGGTTGCTCTCTGGGCTCCAAACTTCTTACTAGTGTGTATAAAAGCATTGCTCCCGGAAGTGACAGAAAGTCTCTACCCTCCATGGATGTTGGCAGTAGGAAGTTGGCAGACAGGCTTGTGCAGCTGGCATTCTGTTTTGGTGATCAGGCAAGTTTCTTGGCTCTGTGGCTTTTTGTGTTTTATAAGCATCTGCTAAATGAATCAGCTCTTAAAGCCTGTCTTTATTTCCCTCAACAATTCAGAGTGAAGAGACTGTTGGCCTTTTGTTGAACACCATTACGCTCTCCGTCCCTCTCTCTGGCAGTCTAAATCCTCACTTCCTAAGCTTCTCTCACGGAGAGTACTTCTACAGCCTCTTCCAGATATCTCTTAATACTGAGTTACTCCTCAGAGTGGAGCAAACAGTCCCGCTGCTGCTAGCTTCAGCTAACAAGAACCCTAGCATGGTGAGCCATCAAACTAGAGCCTTGGTTTTGTGACATGCTTTTTCAGTTTGATTGATTAGACTGATTTAGTCTGATTTACTAAAAATAAAGTGCTATTAAGAACGACATGTCTAATTTCTACATAAGCGCTGAGATCTAATAAGTTGTTTGACTGTCTCTTTAGGTTAGCATTCTGCTAAACGGCATGTTGGACCATAGTTTCCGTGAACGTTCAGTTAGAAAGTCCCAGGGCTCGCTGCTAGCTGGACAGGTGCTCAAAGGCTGGAATTTACTCAGGCCATGGTGGGAGGGTCCTGCAGCCTCTCCAGAGAGCAAAACGTCAGTCCTTTCATTGCTTGCCAAAGTGCTCCAGGTATCACATCAATTATACTTTTATTTTCTGTGCAATCTGAAGAGCTAAAATGCATGGTGCATGCATGAGATTTGAATTATATTTTTCTCCTTACAGATCGATTCCTCGGTGTGCTGCAATACAGACCACATGGCATTCAGTGCTGTGTTCACCACCTTTACTGCCCTTCTCACAGATACATCTATGCCATTAAATCTCAAGGTAACCTTTTCAATGGTTATACATTGTACTCATTCTTGTAGTGAAAAAATAATATTGACACTAAATTTTTAAAAATGTGAATTTAATTGAATATTTTGGTTTATGGAGTATATAGTTTTTCATTTTCCTCTTTTCTTTACTCTGTTATTAGAGCCAGGCTCTGATCATGCTGCCCTTCTTCACTACATTACCCAGCATGCCCCTAGAGGAGCTCAGGAGGGCCCTGGAAACTCTGGTGGCTGCACATTTCCCTATGCAGTCAGATGAATTCCCCCGAGGATCACTTCAGTGCAACAACTACATGGACTGCATTCGCAAAGTGAGATGCTTAAATGTTTATTCTGCTTAATGACTACACTCATATAGTCCATACTCAAGTACATACACAGTCAATTCTACATACACCTTGATTTATCTTTTTTTCTGGAAATCAGTAAATTAGCAACATTGATTTGAAATTTTACAACATTTTGTTGCTTCATGTAATCATTGTTAAAATGTAGATAACTGGGGAAGCTCAAAAAATGTATCCATGTTATGTTTTGTAAAATGCTAATAATTGGGCATTCATTTTGTCAAAACACAAGTTTTTAGAGGCTCTACAGCTGTCTCAGAGTCCCGTGTTATTGAAGCTCTTGGCTAGAGTACTGTGCCGGGACAAAAAACATATCATGGAGGAGCTCTTTCAGACCTGTTTTCAAAATATTGCTCGCCAGTAAGTTCAAAAAGATTCAACTTCATGACTATATTTACAGTTGCTTAGTTTTATTTCTAATATGTACATGTTGCATATTATTTGTTTTTGTCAGGTCCCAGTTGGAAAGACAGGTTCTTCTTCTCAGCTCTGTCTACCAGTCATTTCAAGCCAAAGATGTGCCTTCAAACTCCATGCTTATGGGTCTTATAGACAGAGTCCTGCTACCAATGGCCTCTCACTGCAGCCCTCAAGCACTCTCTCAGTTCTTCATTACTAATATTACTGATATAATGACAACTCTGCAGGCACGCTTCACCAAGGTAAGTTACATTGGGTTATTAAAGTACAGTAAATATGATTATGGTAGAGCCGTTCAAATCTAAAAACAAGTTTTTGTGCTTTTATTCAGACATACTGCTATTGTGTGTTTTCCTGTCATCTGTCCTCTAGTCTGTTGAGTCAGTGTTTGAGAGTCAGATCATGATGAAGATCGGCTGTTGTAAGCTGCTGGAGATGTTGTACTCCCGTCTGCCTAAAGAGGAAGTTTATTCCAAAAACTCAGCTATCAACCAGGCCTTCTGTGGCACAAACAGTGCAGAGGGCAATGAGCTTTCCAAGAACCTCCTCAAGTACGTACTTGAAATAGCATTTTTGTCTTTTACCTTTAAGAGCAAATATTACATTTTATATGGTTAGGTGATTGTTACGTTAATTCTCTTGTGACCCTTGCATGTTGTAAGTAAAATATCTTCTTGTTTGGAAAGTTGGACAGGGCATAATTTCTTTTCTTCATGCTGACTGTAAAGGAATATTTCACCCACAATTAAAAATTATTCTGTGATGTTATGTATTTTAAACAAGTAAAAAAGTATTTTTTTTATTTGGGTGAGCTATTCATTTATGTTTAGAAGTAATACAATTAAGTCTCAGTCTCAGGAATTCTGGAAAAAACTGCTGCAAATAAACCTAATCAATACAATACGTGTCAGATCGTGTTTTGAGGCCTTCACTGAGAACATGACAGGAGAGACGGTTCTGCTGGAGCTGAGGAGACAGTATCACTGTGCTGCTTATAACTGTACCATTGCCCTGATCAGCTGCAGCTTCAATGAAACCAAATTCTACCAGGGCTTCCTCTTCACTGAGAAACCTGACAAGGTCTGTTACTGTGTCCATGAAGAACTCAACATGTGTTCTGGGAAACACTTTATTTTGATGGTCCCTTATGAGCATTCTGTTGACTAAGTACATGTTGACTAACTTTGTCTGATTATTATCTGCTAACTCTTTATTGTGATGATCTCCCAACAAGTAACTTTTCAAGAACATGTCAACTTATTCTAACCTTTACCCTATCAGTATACTAATACTCTACTAACACTATAATGGGAGCCTGAAGATATGTAGATGCAAAGTTACTTATACAAGCAGTGATCATAATATTTTCTACATTTATTCTATTTTTTACCAAATAATTATTTATGATATTTTTTAATTCCAAGTACATTCCTTGCCCATTACAAGTACATTAGACTATCTCTCTATATTTGTAATTTTAATTGTAAGTTAATTTTGGTTGTTTTTTTTTTACCCAGAATCAATTCATATTTGACAACCTCATTGATACACAAAGGGTGTACAACTTTCCTATTGAGATTGATGTAAGTAAAGCTTTTAAATATGTTATATTTGTATTTGTTTTGTGTTGCATTTCATCATGTTTACTTGCATTTACAGGTTCCTATTGAGAGGAAAAAGAAATATGTCATGATCAGGAAAGAAGTGAGTGGAGAAAATGGAGGTAAGATGTCTGAGATATCTATAAGTTGGTTAACTGCATGTCTAGAAAGATAAATGCCATCCATGAATATTTCTGGAAATGCTTTCATTGCCATGTATATTGCTGGGCAGACTACTTTTAGCATAAATTCAAAAGGCACTTTTATAGATGCTCTCTTTATCAGTCCTCATTATTTTGCAGATGCACCTGTATACCTCTCCTCACAGTCCTACATGGCAGACGGTAGTCTCAGTGAGGAGATGAGTCAGTTTGACTTTTCCACTGGAGTTCAGAGCTTTTCGTACAGCTCCCAGAATCCTTCAGGCGGGAGCAGCTCCAGCAGGACTCGGGTACATATCAGGAAAGATTTGTTTTTTGTTTTTTTTTTGTAAAGCAGATGTTACAGGTTTCAGAAGGTTATCTACAATTTTAATTAATTATCTGTATTGTTAGGAGCGCAAGGAGGTTGTTTCTCAGGATGAGACTGTGGAGCTTGAGATGGATGAGCTGAATCAGCACGAATGTATGGCCAATATGACGGCACTTCTGCGCCACATGCAGAGAAACAACATCACCCCTAAAATAGAGGAGGTCAGTCTCAGCGTGACTTAAAGTGCATGAACAGTTTTGCTACATATTGAGTCAGAACACTTCTGAATATGTTTTGTTTTAGGGAGTGACACCTAGTGATCTTCCTCCCTGGATGAAGTTCCTGCAGGGGAAGCTGGACAATCCGTCCACCCCGCTAAACATTAGACTCTTCATAGCGAAACTTGTCATCAATGCTGAAGAGGTACGGCTTCAGAGGCTTCTCTTTGCTTCTTTCTGGATTAATTGGTATGTGGTGTTTTTATTCGACGTTTTTATGTCCAGATATTTCGTCCATATGCAAAGCATTGGCTGGGCCCACTGGTTCAGCTGGTGGTTTCCAGTAGCAACGGAGGAGAAGGCATTCACTTTATGGTAGTGGATATTGTGGTGACTGTCCTCTCATGGGCAAGTGTGGCCACACCAAAGGTGTGTATGTGATGGTATTTTGCTTGTCCATTGATTCTCAGAGAACATTATTTGTAAATAAATAAATAAATAAATAAATATGCACAGTTGTATACATTTTAACATACTGTCTCTGAATTGACTTTCTTACTGTTTAGGGTAGCACAAGAGATGAGGTTTTGGCCAATCGGCTCCTTGGGTTTCTGCTTAAGAACTGCTTTGACTCCAAAAGGGCTGTTTTCCGCCACAACCTGGAGATCATCCGCACAGTTGTGGAATGCTGGAAGGACTGCCTCACAATACCTTATGAGTAAGAAAACAAATCAGTCAAAATACTTTACATTTATTTGTTTGTAGAGTAGGTGAAAATGTTTCTGGATGTAAATATTTCAACTGCTGAAATTCTAGGATTAGATGTTTGTGATTCCGTGATGACAATGCATGCATGCCAAAATGACCATACAGAGATTAATTAATGGATTTTTCCCTTTTCCTCATAGTTTGATATATGAACGGTTTGCTGGAGCGGATCCCAACAGCAAGGATAACTCTGTTGGACTACAGCTTTTAGGCATTGTAATGGCCAATAATCTTCCTCCTTATGATGCTGCATGTGGCATTGAGCATGACAGGTAAACATTTTGCTTTATGTATATGCTTTATGTATACATTTATGTATATAGAAGTGTGGTGTGTGTGTGTGTGTGTGTGTGTTTGCATTAGAATTAAATTCATCATACAAATGTAATTATTTATTTCTGTAATTAGA
Organism: Puntigrus tetrazona; assembly: GCF_018831695.1. Taxonomy (NCBI): domain Eukaryota; kingdom Metazoa; phylum Chordata; class Actinopteri; order Cypriniformes; family Cyprinidae; genus Puntigrus; species Puntigrus tetrazona. The sequence continues at coordinate 23,881,088 of NC_056705.1, read as the reverse complement.
AATATGAAATTAAAACCAATGTTGTTCTCTCACAATTCCTGTCTTACAGATACTTTCAGTCACTGGCCAACAACTTGTCTTTCACCAGATATAAAGAGGTTTATGCAGCAGCTGCTGAGATCATTGGTTTAATCCTAAAATACATGACTGAGAGAGATAGTGTAAGTGTGTTTGTTTCTGCCAGATTGTATCACATTTTTCATCGCAATATGCATATTTTTGTAAATGTGGTTTTTGTAAAGGTCGAACCATTAAAATAGTTTTTCTTCTTTGTAGCAAAATGAAGGGCCCTTATTTAATATTGCTATCACTAAGCTCATGGATTTGAGAAAAAAGGAGGTGGATGACAAATTTATTGTTTGCCTGAGCAAAGTGTCCAAACACTTCCCACCCTTAATGGATCGGTGAGATTAAAATCTTCATCTTATGTAATAAAGGCTTAATGCTATTCCTGCTCATGCTGTTTGTCTTTATATTCCACAGATTTGTAAATCCAGTTTTTTACTTGCTGCCAAAGCTGCATGGCATTTTGAAGACACACTGTCTTGAATGTGTGCTAAGTCGTGCTGATGTCATCCCTGAAATTTACCTGCACCTGAAGACCAAAGGCCTCTCTCAGATCATGAGCCACAAGTCTGTTAATACTGCTGAATATTGTGTTATTTCAGGTTTTATGCCTGTCGTTGTAAAATATAACAGATAATCCCTCTTCACATCACATGCTGTGTCTTTCAGAGATGAAGGCAGGCAGCGGGTTTGTCTGGATATTGTACATAAGATTCTGGCATGTCTGAAACCCCAAGAGCTGAAGGAGATTTTGGGAGCCATCACAGCGTTTGTGTCTCACCCTTCACCTGTCTGCCGAGAGAGAATGTATGACATCCTGATGTGGATCCAGGACAACTACAGGTAACTGAATCCTCTTATCCGGTCCTGTTTTACTCCTTTTCATCATTCATCACACAAATGAATTTTCTGTCTGTCTAACTCTAATGTGTTTCCACTGATTTTGTGCTGTTCTCTCAGTCTTCCATGATTGAGTTTTTTTTTTTCCACATAGTTTTTGTGATGTGACAGCCAGGCTGAATTGTTAGCAGTTATTACTCCAGTCTCATGACACTTCAGAAATCATTCTGACATGCTGATTAACAAACATTTGTTTTTATTATCATTGTTGAAAACATCTGTGCCATGATAATTTAATTTTGTAACCACGCAAAACATCATGAGTGACCCCAAACAACAAGCAGTACTGTGTATATATAATCAGGATGTGCTTGCAGTGACTCTGAGAGCATGGAAGACAGCACCTCTGTTGAAGTGCTCAGTGCAGCTAGAGAAACTCTCCTCCAGGGGCTGACAGATGAAAACTACGGCTTACAGTAAGCAGACTAGTTACCAGCTTTGATCATTACAAATTCACTTAGATTTTTTTTCAGAATTTTAAATAAAAGCATTAGGATTTTTGAATTTGACACTTCTCACAAATCGACCTCAAAACATACCTATGTGATTTCTCTTTAGGCTTTATGTGCGTAATTTCTGGAGTCATGAGAGCCGTTTACCTCCAGACACACTGGAGCGCATGCTTGTGGTGCTGAAGTCTCTGTATTCGTCCCGCATTGAAGAACAGTTCCTCAGTCTGGCCACTGACCTGCTTCTCGAGATGACCAGTCGCAGCCCTGATTACACACGCAACATGTTTGAGTTCCCACTCTCTGAGTGCAAGTTTCAGGTAGGAACTATTTGTTACAGCATTGAAAAAAATCCTGCTGTTTATTTCCCCCGGTTCTTTAGATCATTCCTTGTATTTGATTAATTAAATTTTTTAAGACCATAATTACAATGCTTTTTGGTCTACTCATGTATTCCAGGACTATGCCATTGACTCTAACTGGCGTTTGCGGAGCACGGTCCTCACACCAATGTTTATGGAGACCCAGGCCTCCCAGGGTTCTGGCTCCCAGAGTTCAGAGGCCACAGGAAGCCAGGCAGCCACATCGAGAGGTCAGATAAGGGCCACACAGACGTCCCTGGAGTTTTCTCAGACTCTGGCTCCTGGTGCAGGTAACTCATGAAATATAAAATTAACCTCAGTTCTTTCGCTTTTTTAATATTGTTCAGTTTATTTTGTAGCAGTAGCCTCAGATTTGTGGGGAAATGTGAGGATAAATTTAAGGTTGACTAATGAATAATAATAAACATCTGTTTTTTTCAGGACGCCGTTCAGCATATAACTGGTTAACCGGGAGTAACGTAGACACACTGGCTGATTATTCCCTTTCATCTGATACGTTATCATCACTCTTGGTATTTGAGAAAAAGAGATCAGAACGGCCCCAAGCTGCGTGGAGAGCCGTGGGTGCAGGGTTTGGCTCTAAACGCCTGACCGCTGGCAGCGACGAAACAGATAGTCGAAGTGCAGGTGAGACGCCTAAGAAATATATTTGATTTAAAAATGGACTCCTGACGCTTTTCCAGTAAAGGTTAGCGTCAAGCACTTCCACGGTGAAACTCTGTTGGTTGGTTTTAACACAGCTGAGCGGGAGCGGCGTGCCGACATTCTGAGGCTCAGGAAGAGATTTCTAAAGGATAAAGAGAAGGAGAGCATCAGATTTGCCAAGAGAGAGATTCAGTCCCAAAGAAACGAAAGGGTAGGCCTTCTTTCATAGATAGGCATTTGCATAATCATTTATGTTTTCATAACAGTCTTGTTTGTGTTCTGCAGGAAAGACGAGCAGATTTGAAGATCCGTCAGGATGCTCAGGTCACGCTGTACCGCAGCTATAGAGTTGGAGATCTTCCTGACATTCAGATTCAGTACAGCAGCCTCATCGCCCCGCTACAGGCTCTGGCACAGGTTTGCTGTGATTCAGGATTATTACAACATGTTTGAATGAATTTCCTAAATATGAACAAATTTATCCATTCTTGTTTAAAATTTGTGTTACAGAGGGATGCCACATTGGCGAAACAGCTGTTCAGCTCACTGTTTGCTGGAGTGCTGGTTGAAATGGAGGGATCCAAGTCTACATCCATAGCTACCATTCTTAAGGATTTAGTGCAGACCCTGAACAGCTTCCTCAACATGAGCACTGTCTACTTCCCTCCATTCATTTCTTGTGTGCAGGTGTGTACACACAGTGCAGTGATATGTGTGTTTATTAGCTAATGAGGCAAAAGACAGCAAGGAAAGGGTTAAACAGAGTTATGCATTACTGATTGCAAGTACATTTTATGTATTACAGGACATGAGTTACCATCACAAGGCCCTTCTTGGTGTTGAGCCGGCTCTTGTCAGTGCCAGCTGTCTTGCCAGTCTGCAGCAGCCCATGGGCATCCTATTACTGGAGGAAAGTTTGCTTCACGGCACTGGAACGTCAGAGGAACCTCCTTCAAAACGAGCACGGGGCAAACGAGAGCTGCCACCTGACACAGAAAGATGGATCCACCTTGCCAAGTAAGATCGCTCTCTCTCTCAGAAATGTCTAAAGTGCTCAGTGTTTAGCATGCCACAACCTTCTTTACTGATTTATGTTCCTGTGTAGACTTTACAGGTCTTTGGGAGATTATGATGTGGTCAGAGGAATCTTTAGTGGCAAGATTGGCACAAAGTCCGTCACATTCACAGCCTTGCAAGCAGAGGCGAAGAGTGATTATGCTGAAGCTGTAAAGCTCTACAATGAGGTACTGATGTGTGCTTTCTTGGTCACTAACACCTTATTGGAACAGAAAGGAGTACCTTGTTTTCCTCTGAAATGATTGTGTGTAGCAGTACTAGCTACAAGCTGTTAGTATCTTCCTTTCTTTTTTATGAGAGGTGACAACCAGTGCAATACTGGAATTCAGGGGTATTTGTTTTTTTACTTCTGTATGTCAGAACATGTATATGATATATGCAAAAATATATATAAATAAATATATACACTGTATGTATATGTATATATGTGTATTGAACTAAATGTAATGTGCTGTTTTGATTCAGGCACTGAACAAAGAAGAATGGAGTGATGGAGAGCCCACAAACACAGAGAAAGACTTCTGGGAAATTGCTGCACTGGAGGCCTATAATCACCTGACAGAGTGGAAATCTCTGCAGTATTGTTCCACGGTCAACATTGACGACAGCTCATCTGTGAAGCTGGAAAATATGTGGACAGAGCCATTTTATGTGGTACTATAAAGAACGTTGAGCTGTTTCAGTTTTTGCTATTTTCTGATGATTCATCAGATCATCTGGAATCACACTCATGATGAAATCCTATTTTATCCTACAGTAATCGCTTATGTTTTTGTCTCTAAAAGGAAACATACCTGCAGTACATGATGCGTAGTATGTTAAAGCAGTTGCAGCTTGGGGAGAGATCTCAGGATCTGCTCAGCTTTGTTGATGCTGCTATGAAGAAAGAAGAGCACAAGATCATAATGGAGACCCATTACAGTCAGGAACTGAGTCTACTTTACATCCTGCAAGAGGACTATGATAGAGCCAAATACTATGCCAACAACTGCATGCAAGTCTTCATGCAGGTCAGTTTTGATAAAAACCAACAAATCAATTGGTTGTTTCACAATAAGTATATTTAAATGGGGTGTTACATAGGATTTCAGACAGACACAAACCCAGATTTCTACAGTATTTGTGTCTATTTTCATAGTTTGTGACCTCGAGGAGTGGAGGATGTCTCCATTCCTTTGACAAATAGGAATGCAAATACATAATTTTTCCCCACATATCTTGGTTTATGTAGAACTATTCAAGCATCGACCCACTGCTGAACCGCAGTCGTCTGACAGTGCTACAGTCTGTTCAAGCTCTGACTGAGATCCAAGACTTCCTGAATTATATCTCTGGAGAGGGTGAGTAATTCTGATATTACACAAAAACAGTAAAATACTAGCTCTAAGTATACCTACGCATACTAAGTATATGTAGTTAGTTAATATTGCTTTGCTTGGTACTTATTTGTGTGGTAACAGGATCATCTTAATGTTTAACTGTATCTGTTCTTAGTCTCTGTGAATTCTCTAAAGTTCATGATCAGACGGTGGACCAGCCGCTATCCGGATGCTAAACTGGACCCTATGAATGTTTGGGATGACATCATTACATCTCGGTGAGTCTGGTAATTTAACACCTTGCTGGGAATATTTCTTATTGCTGTTATAGTGAAGATATGGTTCAACTTGAAAGGTCTGTAATGCTATAAAGCTTGACTAAACCTTGCTTTCATCTTTCTTTCTTTTTTTTCTTTTTTTTTTTTTTTTTTTTTAGTTGTTTCTTCTTGGATAAGATTCTGGAGAGGCTGACTTCCACCCCTGAAAACAGCATGGAGGTGGATGGTGCAGAGCAGGCAAGTGGAGAGGAACTCGGGGCGCTGGTGAAGAACTGCAAGTTCAACATGAAACTACAAATGGCAGACAGTGCATGGAAACAGGTGCTCAGGGTTTACAAATATCAGTGTTGGTGCTTAGTCACTATCACCTAAGATCATATTTTCAGAAAAAGAAGCATGATCAAGCTGAATGTAAGTTAAATTAAAATTAAATGTTAAAATTGTTTGACAGAATAATTTTCCAGTGGCATCCAAGCTGTTGAAGGAACTTCATCGTGATGCAAAGACGGATGATGGCTGGTTGGTCCGCTGGGTCCACAGCTTCAGCCGTTTCACTCATAGAAGAAGCGCTAGCCTTGGATCTGCTGAAAAGATTAATGTTTTGCTCAAGGCTGTTCCACTTCTGAGTATGAATGATCCTGGTCATTTCACATCTTTCAACCCCTGAACCAAGCTTACTTATCAATCTTTGAATTTTTGCTGAAAACAAGTTTAGGTTACAAGTGTAATACCAGTGTATTGAGTGATTTTCATGGTAGACGCATTACTTTGTTACAGTTGACGCTGGGAGACAGAGTGAATGCTCGTCTCGAATGCTTTGTGATCAGAAGATCCTTCTGGGCACCACCTATGACCTCATGGCCAGAGCTGCAGATCGCAGTCCCTCAGCTGTGGAGACTCTTGGGGAAGATAAAGTACAGAAGATTCTCCAACTGTCAGGGGCCTCATCCATCACGCAGGTAATGAGTTATTTAGATGTAGCTTTTTGTTTATTGAAACTGCAGATTAGGTAATCGCAGTTATAGAATTGGTGATGTTTCAAATAAGCTGATAGAGAGATGTTTAGCTTTGAACTTAAGCTGCATATTTTATGTTTTTAATGTCCTCTATATGAAAATAGCCAGAAAAAAAGAAAGAAGTCAAAATAACAGTATTATTATTATTATTCTTATACAATTTATTATATTTGGTTAAATACATATTTGCATCTTGTTTGCAACTGGGCAAAAATCCATGCAATCTCTGAAATCAAGGCTAGATTCTTACAGCTTGTACACAAATTAATAATTGTAGTATATACAGATTTATTAAAAAGCTGTTTTAATTTTTCTGCTCAGGTGGTGGAGGGTCTGCAGATGCAGGCTCTGGAGATGTTGCGAAGTGCTGCACGTAAGGCAGAAGAGGAAGAGCAGTCCTTCAGCCAGCAGCATGTGAACACACATGGTATTGCAGAGGCCTACATGACGTTGGTCAACTTCTGTGACCAAAGACTAAGAGAGAGCGAACAGAAAGAAGAAGGTTGGGCAACAGTGCACTCAACTGTTCTCATAATACTAACAGAAAGTTAAACAAATGTATGAGTGTCAACCCTATTAGTGTCTCACATGATTTATGAATATTTGCTTCATGGCACTGGAACATCCATACTGCATTTTTATTCATAGGACTGTCTCACAGTTTTGATGTTTGATTTTAGCAATCAGTTCTAAACTGCAGTCCTTGCCTGGACATGTAGTGAAGATGATGCTGAAGGCATTGAAGCTGAATTTTGATGAGGCCAGGCTTAAATTTCCACGTCTACTGCAGCTTGTAGAACTCTACCCCGCAGAAACCTTGGACCTGATGGTCAGAGAGGTGAGAGAATATCATTTGTGTCGATTTTAGGGCTCATGTACAGTACAGTCTGCCAATCAATATAAAAAATAAAGCCTGTTGCAAAGCAGAAATCAGTGTCTGAAAATGCTGAAGCTGCTTAAATCAATTTTTAGAGATTAGATTTTTTTAAAAGCTAAATCACCATTAACAACTATATTTTTTTTAATTCTTAGATTTAGGAAACTAAAATAATTTGCATGATAATGTGTTTATCCTCTTCTTCATGAAGTGAGCATTTTACTTTCTTTCTTTTTTTTGCCCTGATAGATTGTTAGTGTGCCTTGCTGGATGTTAATTGGCTGGATCAGTCAAATGATGGCTCTGCTTGACAAGCCACAGGCAACAGCAGTTCAGCATGTTATACAGGAGATAGCAGAGTGCTATCCACAAGCCCTCATCTATCCATACATGATCAGCAGTGAAAACTACACCTTTGAGGAGTCTGCAAGTGGTCAGAGGAGCCGGGAGTTTGTTGAAAAGTATGTAAAAGTCTGTGAAGCTTTAAGTGGCTTCAGTCTTCCTGATATTGAAAATGTGTTATTTGTGTTCCAGGCTGAAGTCATTACTGGATAAAGGTGGTGTTGTCCAAGAGTTTGTAGATGCCCTTCAGCAACTTACTAACCCTGAAATGCTTTTCAAGGTACAAATACCCTGAAAGATCCATTGGTTAAGCCAGTATTGAGATGTCAGACCCATTCAAGCTGTTTCAGTTGGTGCTGCTACTGGCACAGTAATTATATGCTATGTTTAACTTAACTGATACATTTTTATGGCACTGTTTGGTAGTCTTGATTTTTAAGTAATGGTTTGGCAGGATTGGTTGGACGAGGTGAAAAATCAACTGGACAAACCAGACATGGACAAAAAGAAAATGAAGCAGCTTTATGATGAAATGGCTGAAATGCTTGGTGATTCAAAGTCTCCAGGATTTGGATCTTTCCGAAGAAAATTTATTCAGGTTCACAACTTACAATACCTATACTTAGGGGTGCATGATTTATCTAGACAACCATAATGGGATTAGTCAGGCCTCTGCTGGTTTCTTGTATTTCTTACATATAGACAAGAAGTTTACATTTTATGTCCTTGTTGCAGAAATACTATAAAGAAGTAGAGAAGCTGATTGGTGCTGGTGGGTCCAAGTTGTATGAAAAGCGAAAACATAAGGAGTTCCTTCAACAGTTGGACCACCTGGCTATGTCAATGAGAGGTTTTCAAAAGGAACCGGGGAACATGAAGGAATATTCACCCTGGCTCAGCAGCTTCAAAACAGAAACACTCAAAACCGAACTGGAGGTACCAGGTTAGTTCGAAACTTTTTTTTGTAAGTAATGTCACTTTGTTAAAGTTCTAAATTTAGCTCAAGTGTTTCTTTTTCTCTGGCTCTGGTTTTCTACAGGTCAATATGATGGCCAGTCGAAGCCTTTACCAGAGTATCATGCAAAAATCACAGGTTTTGATGAAAGGGTATGAGACTTATTGCTCTTATTATTAATGTAATTTTGAGATGATTCTTTCAGTGTGTAACAGTTCATCTCCCCAAACTTAGGTAAAGGTTATGACATCTATTCGTCGACCAAAGCGCATCATCATAAGAGGAAATGACGAGCGGGATTATCCGTTCCTAGTGAAGGGTGGCGAGGACCTGCGACAGGACCAGCGCATCGAGCAGCTCTTTGGTGTGATGAACATGATTCTCAGTCAGGACGCTGCCTGTTCTCAGCGGAGCCTGGCACTCCGCACTTACCAGGTCATTCCCATTACCAGCAGGTACTAAAATGGGCTTCTCATGACTTGTTTGCTGGCCTGTCTTTAATTGGTCCTATGGGGTCTTTAATGTATGCTGACATTGACAGGATCGGCCTGATTGAGTGGATGGAGAACACCTGCACCCTGAAAGACTTCCTCTCCAGCAGAAGAACTGAACAGGAGCAGAGGACAATCACGAAGTGAATATTAATAGCATTATCATGCTTTCATACCCTGCGCTAAGTGAATTAAGCCTTACTTGGTTTAATGTATTTTAGGCTCAGTGGGTCCTATGATGACTGGATAAGTAAAGTTGCTGGGAAGGTGGACGGCATTAGACGATATGCTGAACTGTACAAGTAAGTTTACAAGTAAGACCTTGTATAAATCATATTATTACTTTGTAATGTATTTACATTTGATTTGCTGCAGGAAAGCAAAACGTGTGGACACTGTGAACAACTTTAGAAGAATTGAGCAGATGGTGCCTGATGACTTGTTAAAGTATGCCAGCATATACATTGCATTATTTCATTTCAATTTTAGTGATGATGATATAGGAGTTTATTGATGCATGTCTTAATTCTAAAAATAAATAACTGATGGCATGAATGCTTGTTTTCAGGCGTGCTTTTGTGAGAATGAGTACCACACCTGAAGCCTTCCTGTCGCTGAGGTCCCATTTCAGCTGCTCTCATGCTGTTCTCTGCATCAGCCACTGGATTCTGGGCATTGGTGATCGGCATCTCTCTAACTTCATGATTAACACAGAGACTGGCGGTATGATCGGCATTGACTTTGGTCATGCTTTTGGATCAGCCACTCAGGTGGGCTTTTTGTTTATTATTGATTAGTTTGACAGTTTAGTGATCCCTTAAGGAGACAAGTACTGGTACGAAGAACTACTGTACCAATTTAAAGATACAAGATTGATGAACAGCTTGAAATTATGGTTTGATTGAAAGTTGAGAACAATAACGTGTTACTTTTTGCATGTAGTTCCTCCCAGTGCCTGAAATGATGCCATTTAGGCTGACACGGCAGTTTCTAAACTTGATGAGACCCATGGCTGAGTCTGGTCTCATCCAGAGTGTGATGGTTCATTCGCTGCGAGCCTTCAGACATGACCCAGACCTGCTGCTCAACACCATGGACATTTTTGTGAAGGAGCCTTCACTTGACTGGAAGGTAGAAGAACTAAAAGCATATTTGAAGCATGTAAACAGAAATTAATAGCTCCCTTTCCTCTTTGTAACATAACAGCATTCAACGTAATTTGCCCTCATTGTAGATCTGTTTTACATTTTCCACATTTTTTAACTTCACCCTTGGAGAGTCGAGGTCTATAAAAAAACACTGAGTCATTATCAGAGAGACAGGCTAACTTCATTGCGAAAAACAACAACTTTGATCATCATGTTACAGAACTTTGAGCTGAAGCAGCTGAAGAAAGGGGGTACCTGGACAGAGAGTGTGGACACCAAAGAAATAAACTGGTTCCCTCTACAGAAGGTCAACTTTGCTCGCAGGAAGTTAGAGGGAGCCAATCCCTCGGTCATAACAAGGTAGATCCAAGCATAACTTTAGGCAGATAAACATGACCATTTCAACATTTACATTGGCAGCATATCATGACAGTATTCTCTTGCATTAATTTTCTTCCCAATTCTTGTTAAATTATTTATGGACAAAATAATTAAAACTAGAATTTTCCATAAAGACCTTTCTAACAATGTGGACTTGTTCATGTTCTAGTGAGGAGCTGTGTCTTGGATTTGAGAAGAGCTCAGAGTATAAGGGATTGTTGGCTGTTGCTCAAGGGGAAAAAGAACACAACGTACGAGCTCGACACAATGAGAAGGACCTGAGTGTTGAAGACCAGGTAGACTGTCTGCTCGATCAGGCAACTGACCCCAACATACTGGGCAGGGTGTGGATAGGCTGGGAACCATGGATGTGAACCAAATAGTGGGTAACATACAGAATTGAAATGACATGGTTTTTGTATCATTCTAAATATTGTAAACCCCTTTTTCATAGTGTGAAGACAAGGATTTCACAACAACTACTGTCATGTGCTTTTATAGTAATGTTTAACTGTACTGCAGAATTTAACGAAATTACAGGCCTCATGTTGATGAAGGAAACACTGTTGAACAGTTCTTATATTCCGTTGCACTGCTCTGAAGGAAACCAGTCATCAAATAAAGCATCTATACATGTCCACATTGTCAAAGCAAAGTGATCTGATATGAAAGGGTGAGACCTCATCCTCTCAATTGACACATCAGCCGTTATTAACAACTTGGTGCTGTGAGCCAGTGAGACAACCACCTTGTTCGATAAAGGATAATAATATTTCCTAATATGGTAAAGCAAAAATGCAAGTAATAAAAACCACCTAATCAAGTAAATCGTCTTTATTGATCAACAACCAAAGAAACGTAGGCCACAGTTGGATTGGGTCAAAATATCTTCAGGTTTTTCAAAGGCTTTGGGTTTGAGCAAATAAAGTCTGTTGTGCAGGTACCGTAAGGTCAGAGAGATTACATAGAGATGGGTACAGGTTAATACACAAAGCAATTAATATATTTATATACATGTATATATTAAACAAAATGGCTATTAAAATCATTACAAGACTGTGCATAGCATTGAGATACAAAACTGTTTAACGCAATACTGAAGGCCAATATTTGCGGCTGCATCACTGCAGCACATTGCATGTGTTTGCTCTATGTTGGCTTGCTTGTTCAGCCTTACATTTTGGGCCTCCAGCCATTAATAAACTGCATGAGTTTCTTCACTTGAAGTTTGCTTAGCTTAAAGTCTTCTGACAGAATCTCCTCCGTTAGCTGTAGGAGCAAATTTCCATCAATTTTTTCTTGCACAAACAAAGAGACAACATCATCTGACATACCGATGAACCGGAGTGACTTAGAAACCTCCTCAATAGAGATACCTGATAGATTGCTCGGTGGCTGCCAAGATGCTGTAGCTACAGGATACGAAATTGAGAACACATCTGTAGTGCTGTGATGCGGTCGATCGAGCGAGCAGCTTTTGGACTCAAGTTCCAGGGCGTCCGCATCAGCTGTGGCCGTAGTAGCGCTATCCGTTTCTTTCTTTGTATCGTTACATTTAGGGGTTCTTGGAGGCAAGATAGGGCAGGACTGGTTTTGCTTAGTGTTACATTCCTCTGATTTGTCTCTGCACATTTCCATGGTGTAGCTGGTGGATTTGCTGCAGGACTGGGAACTCTGTTGAGCCTTGGAGGCCGCAGCACCCCCCTCACCATTCACTCGCCTGCTGAAGTCTAACAAACCTGAGGGACAAGCCTTAGGAGTACCAGGGGTCCTCTTCCGAGGATAACTAGAGTAACTCCGGCAGTGGAGTGATGGAAAGTCCTCACCTTTATACGAGTCTGCACCACAGAAATCGTTTGGCCAGGAAAGGCGGGAGAAAGAGGCATCGACCGAAGCACTGAGGCAAGGGAGAGGCTTGGAGCCTTCACTGTCTTCTGGTCTGGTCCAGTTGCAAGGGTAACATGCTTGGTTCTGATCATCAGATTCACTCGGAGACTCACCCTCTCCACCTCTATTGAGAGATGGAGAAGAGGGAAGGGAGAAGAGGATCGTTCAGTCATAAGTAGTGCAGTTCATATAAAACTTATGTCCATTTTGTAAATCAAAACAGGGCATAACTCACATGTTGTGTAAGCCAGATGAGTAATAGGATAGTGTTGGGCTTGGGGAGCGTGTGTCTGTCTGACGTGGCTTGGCAGGAGGGTATGGCACTGTGGCACTGCTTGAGCCTGCCTGCTTGGAGCTTCGTGGTGGAATCGGAGGAGCATTCAACAACCGGCACTCTTCCTTCACCTGTGTAGGTAACGAGAAATGGAAAAAAAAAAACCCTGAATGGCTCTAGAAATGTGAATATTACAATTACATTATTGGAGGAGTGAATGAACACAGATACAAATCTTTTGAGATGGGCTGTGTGATTTATCAAGCAGACCTTGAAAACATATGAAATGTAACCTTTGTTTCAACTTGGAAAATAATTAGACCTGTGTGATTGACTAACAGAGTACACAAATAAGTCACTATGTAGGCACAGAATAAACTTTGCCTTGTCTGAGTGGAAAGTCTTAAAATCATGGGGTTGGACAGGACAGGATAGGACAATGAATAAAGATGTCTACAAATGCTTAAATTTCAACTAAATATTCAGACTTCCCACTAGGGCAGTGGTTTTTACAATTGTTTATGTTTTACTAAATAGGGACTTTTAAAAATCACTTTGATTTCACTGATTAATATTTATTTTGTTAACCCTTTCGACAACCAAAAGAACAATTCAATCACATTTTGCAATAGTTTGGCAGAAATTTTACATCATTTAAATATGCTGATTTGGTGTGCAAGAAACATCAATGCTAAAAAGACTTATGCTTTTCTTTCAGGCTTCATTGATGAACAGGTATTTGAAATAGATTTTTCTTTTGTGAAAATCCATTACAATAAAATGCTTGCTTACTAGTTAACTTAATAGTGACTATTTGAAACAAATAGAAACATTTAAGGTTAATCAAGTATAAATGAACTCACAGCTTCAGACTTTGGAGGCACCGGAGGTGGAGGTAGATTGACATCTGCACCAAGCAGGGCGGTTGTGGGACCTGCTGTGGGGTATGGCAGTACAGTCGTGCAGCCAGAGACGGTCGAATTTCGGACCCCCTCAGTGTGGTCTAGCACAGATCCAGGGTTCTTAACATGATCCAACCAAAGCTCCTCATACGGCACATCTGGTTTCAAGGAGCCAGAAGAACTCTCCTGCAGCTCGGGGAATAGATAATCTGCATCCGGAACTTCTGCTGGCACACAATCTCCACATAAGCTAACGCAGCCCTGAAGATTCACCTCGCTGTTCCCATGCAGATTGTTTCCGTAAACGCAGACAGACAGGCGATGAAATGACTGCGTGAGCTCGTCTCGGGCTGAGCTTAAAGAACTTGGCAAATGCACGTGAGAGGGGCAGCCATTGCTTCCGCTGCTGTTGCAGATGGCGCTCCCACTTCCTGTTCCACCTGCGCTACTTTTTTTTGGGCTCTTGCCATCCTCAATCCAATCCACCCGCACGTCACGGACCGCCCTGGAGTAGTCGTCAATGTCGAACTGCTCCTGGCAGTAAGCAAACCAGCGGTGGACCACAGTCTCCAGCCAGGCTTCTCCTTGAAGCAGCCCTTCAGGCACCAGTAAACGTGGCAGTGCTGTGGACACGTGCAAGGGGAAGTGCACTGGCAGTATTTTGTTTGAACGTAACGCACAACACACCACCACTGTCTTGGTCTGGATGTTGACCAGCTTGTATCGGTGGCCTTCGCGGATCAAATGGAGGTCATGCGGATTACGTGGCGGGCTGCTGGGCACCATGACATTCACAGGTAACCTAGTCTTCTCCACAATTGTGCGAATAGTGTGTTCTCCTTCCTGCATTTGTAGCTCCAGCGGGGAGCAGGTACTGAAGCGACCGCGACACTGGAAAGGCAGGCTGATGCTCTCATTGGTGCGGTGATTCATGCAGATAAGACAGGGCATCTTTCCGCGGCCAAGTTTACTGATGGAGTTGAGCTTGCCAATGCGTTTGAAGATCGTGTTGAAGCGTGACTTTTCTCGCGATGTTTTGGCATAGAGGATCTCAGCCTGGCCCATTAGTGTCAGCTCATCCCCAGTGCTCAGCGTGATGTTGTACACTTCCGTGTCCTCGTTGGATTCTCCTGAGGCCATCTGGGAGAAAGACAACAGCAATTTGAACAGATCAAATAAAAAAGTAGTCTAACTCAGTGTTTCCCAACCCTATTCCTAGAGGCACGCTAACGCTAAACATTTTCCAAATTTTCCCTAATCAAACACACATGAATCAACTTTTTAGTAGAGACTCTAGGACCAGAAATGTATTGGTTAGATAAGGGAGATATCCAAAATGTGCACTGTTGGTGTGCCTCCAGGAACAGGATTGGGAAACACTGGTCTAGCTAATGCTAGTCTAACAGAAGACCTTTGACTGGTACAAATATTGAAATTGGGTCAAAGAATGTTGAATAGGTATTTCACATTACAAACACAATGCCTGAGAGCCACTCTGATAAAGGCATATTAGATTATGGCGATAAGATAAATTAGTGCAGGAGGTCTAAATCTGCAAGCACAAAACCAGACCTTGACATTGAAGGATATTTCCTCCATGACATAAACTCGCTCAGGGAATGCTTTGGCCACCTCCTCCACACTGTTGAAGTACTGCACCGGCTCCTTAATGTCCCTGTCCTGCTCCAGCAGCTTAAACTGGCCTGTAACAAACAACAAGCAGAGTAGTTGTCATGCTTTCATTATATATATATATATATATATATATATATATATATATATACACACACACACACACACACACACACACACAATACTTAATATAAAATATAAATTAAATATTATATATGTATATGTTATTCCGCCAAATCAGTGCAAAGGAAAGAAAGAAATGTATGGGGTTTTTTTTTCAATTTGGTAATGTTGAACAAATAAAA
Source organism: Puntigrus tetrazona (assembly GCF_018831695.1). NCBI lineage: Eukaryota > Metazoa > Chordata > Actinopteri > Cypriniformes > Cyprinidae > Puntigrus > Puntigrus tetrazona. Next base: position 23,865,761 of record NC_056705.1, on the reverse strand, counting down.
TAACATTTTGCCTAAATGTCTAAAATGCTGCAACAGTAAAAGCAGCACATGAATTCAAAGGAAGTTATTTTTTCCTTAAGTGGCACACTGGACTCTATAGCCAGAGGAATGTCAATATGAAGAGACCATTTAGCTAATGAACTCCAACCTAAAAGCAGATGGGAATACAGCAGCACAGATCTTTGAGCTTTCAAAGATTTTCTTTGAGTTTTAATATATATATATATATATATATATATATATATATATATATATATATATATATATATATATATATATATATTTTTTTTTTTTTTTTTTTTTTTTTTTTTAATCTGTGAATCCTAGCAGAGTGGCTTCTTTCTTCTGCCTTCTTTTTTGAAAATAAATCAAGTGTTGGAAATGTTTCTAGGTACAGTACATGCAACAACTCAGTGGCCTTACCCTCATAATGGACAGGGATCTCGATTTTCGGTCCGATGACATAATGGCCCTCCTCTAGGCTATGGGCGGTAATTGTTGTCCATTGCCGACATGAATGAATCAAGAGGTAGTCATTTTCTCTCAGTCCTTCCACCGACTCCCCTGAGGCAAAACAGTATCACATCAGTATGGAACAGTAACCTTAATAGTGGGTGCTTTTGTAAGGATATATGAAAATAATACAATAGTGCAAGACAACAACATCACCATCTATACAGTAAATGGTGCTTTGGGATATAACTAACAGTCTACAATAAAACAGATTTGAAACAAAAAACGTGATGGACATAAATTTACATGCTGACAAAATACAGTATTTTAAGTAGAGCACTCACATACACTAATATGAGAGGTTTTGTGTGCCCTTTAACTGTTGTACCCAGTGCGTGCTCATAAGGGTTCAGTTAGAGAGTCTAATGATAGTGCCCCAGTTCCCATAATGATAATGATCTAGTTCCCCTGACATTATGACTTCCTCCATCTTTATGCACAGAGCTCGGCTCACACACTTAGAGCTTGCTCTTCAATCACTTTATAATAAAGCAGCGAATAACAAACAAGTCTGTTAAGCTCTCAGACAATATTACTGATTTAGGAATATAATTGATAGAGTATAAAGAGCCCCTCGACAAACTGTAAATATCCATGTACTTGTATGAGTTACTATCGAAAGTTTTAAATTTAAGGGGTTGCGGAGGTTGTCGTCTAGTTGGTGGGGGCGAAAACTGGTTTGTAATAATGATACACATTAAATATTATCAGGCCGATGTTTTGACTGTCTGGAATTTGTTATTTAACTCTCTGGCCTCTGGCTAATTTGCGTTAGCCTGCTAACACCTATGCTTCTCTTTTTTCGCGTTTTGTTTGGCTGTTTGGTCTGTAACTTCGTCCGACCGCCACAAAACGCATCACTCCTAGTGTCGACCGTGTAAGTTAAGTGAGTGAAGCCTTCTGTGCAGGTATCCGGCTCAATGTGTTCAGAGAGTGGAGGCTCGCGTTAGCTTAGCGCGCGAAGCGGCTAATTATTGGAATTCCGCAGGAGCGCGACCGCCCACGCGCAGCTGCTGCTGCCGCCTCACACAATAACAACACAACATCAGCACAACTCTGGACAAACCTTACCGCTGTCCAACTTCACAATCTGCGGTAGTCTGTAGGCACTAACAAGTCTATCCAAGGGCAGTGTCGTCGTACTCCATGTCACATCTTTCAAACTGTTGTACAGCATTGATCCAAGGTCCATGTTAGCTTGCTAACATCAGCACGTTAACCCACCGCCGCATGCATCTGTAGCGAAGAATGGCTCTTTCATGGAGAAAGATTCGTTGGATGTCCTTTTGTTTACTCAAAGGCAGTCGTGGATTGTAAGCGAAGCCATGTCTGCCGACTGTCTATTTACACTGACAGGAAATGCCATGAATCTCAAACCGTAGCGATCTCGGAGCTGGAGTGGCTATTTCCTCTTCCCAGTAGCTCCAGCGGTTGCTCAGGCAACCAGCGCCATAATGATTGTACCGTGTGTTTTAATTGAATTGTCATTTGTGACCCTGGACCGCAGAACAAGTCACAAGGGTCAATTATTATTCATTGAACATAATCTTTACTTAATATACTAATGTTTTTTGCATTAAAGTAAACATAAGTAATTTTGATTCAATGTATTGTTGGTTATTGCTACCACAAATATAGTCGCGCTATTTAAGACTAGTTTTGTGGTCCAGGGTCACATTCAACAAATAACGTAAATACAATTAAAATGTTTGAATCACTCCTAAATCTCTTTTTGAACCTCTGATTGTGGGTAGGACTGTAATACAAAAAAGTATTAAAAATAATAGTGCGCTTCTCTGAACTAGACTGAAATATCACAAACACAAAAGTGTCCTGTACTTATGGACATCATAGCATGCTGACAATTCCCGAAATTCAAGCTATCAAAGACAGACATTTAGGAAACTAATGAAAAGAAACTGAAACCAAGACATCCCAGTAGCTGTATACCATGTAAATATCTCTTATGGTAAATACTTACCCTTAATCAGAAAGTGATGTATATGCCTCCTCTATGGTATTTAGGAAAGGTTGTTGTTTTTTTGGGGCATTGAAGGGCCATGTAAATACATTAATTTGGCAGTCGTTTAGCAGCATGGTATATATGAGGGCACCATACATGTTTTTTTAAAACGCACAATCACGACACAACAACACTCCTTTTGTGAAAGACAGAACATGTGCTTAACATCTCCTGTGCCACCAAAAAACTGAACTGACTTCACTAGCAAGTGAGGACACATGACATGACTTGATCACTTCCTCTCTGTCAGAGCATGCATGGGCTGGGCTTGTTCTCTAAGAAAAAGTTTCAGACTGCTTCTGCTGGGCTCAAATCAGAGTAGAACGGCGTTCACTTGCTCATTGCTGATAGTATTCTGAGGGAGTATGTCATTCGTAAGCACTCTCCGTCAGTGGGATGAGGCCGTGGCTTGTGTGGAGCAAAGAGACCCAGCCACTGCTCTCAGGATATTTCTTGACATTGAGGAGAAAAGCTCTAAGATCTTCTTCAGCATTGGCTGTCTTTATTTGAACAACAGTGAGTTAGACGAAGCTGAAAAGGTAGAGTTACATTACAGATTTTGTGTTTTATGCTACTTAAGAAAACAGTTTAAATAAGGTATTTAATTTAGTTTTTTTCTATTTTTAATAAAGCTAGTGTCTGTAAAAAAAAAAGGAAGTAAAAGTGGTTTCACTCTTTATGGGGAATTTTATTTCTGTTACATGAAGGCTTTTGACAGAAGTATTGGCAAAGATGAGCATCTGGCCGTGGCCTTTTTTCAGAGAGGAATAACATTCTACAAAAAAGAAAGGTAAGGCCATCGATTAAACAATATTGTATGCCGTACTCTTAGAGGGAACTACAAAACACCACATGCCTTCTCTTCAGAAGAAATACATTGATACTGTTTATAATCTGTATATTGACAGCGTTCATAATTTTAACTTCAGGTTTGAAGAGTCTCTTCTGGATTTCCAGCAGGCATTTAAGCAGTTACGAGGAAATCAACTAATAGATTACAAACCTCTTGGGTTGAGATACAAACTGTATGCTTGTGAGGTAAGACTAGAGATGGGACATTTTATGTGTACAGAATTTTTTTTTTTTTTTATATGTTTTTGTTAACTATCATTGGTTTTATACTTAATAGTATACCTAATATACATAATAGTCGCACTGTGAGTGACTGATTATTTCCACTTGATGATTTATGTCAGTGTTATTCTCTGATATGCTATTTTTGTCATATGCAATTTAGGTGCTGCACAACGTAGCACTAGTGCAGGCTCAGTTGGGAAAATGGGACAAGGCTCAAGAAAACCTTCTTACTGCTCTAAGTTTGAGGGCAGACGCCAAGTTTAGCCATATCGACCATGCTCTGGATGCCATACTGGTATGTAACAGCTAAAAGTGTTATAACATAGTTATCAGTCCTGCAGTTTTAAGCACCAGACAGTTTTTGCATTTATATAAAGCCAGATCTTAAGTTTGTTTTGAGTATTGTTAGTTTCTGAGGCAACAGAATCTAAGCACATTATCTTATATAAATCGTTTTTTGTAACCGTTTTCCTAATTAGAAATTAGTGAAGTTAGGTGTTGCATAATCACTGCTTCTGGGTAGGTTTTTTGGGAAGTTGTGTAAGCTGTAGGAGGTACAAAATTCACAAGACAGATGGCTTTTAATCATCCTTCTACTTGTGATATTCTTTGTTCAATGACAAATTAATTAGGATACCCTCATTTAAACAATCAGCGAATAAACAAATAAAACAAATTTTAACTCAATACATTAATGAGCATAGTGCAAAACAAAGAAACAAAAAGTGGTTTCCTGATGCATTGTTTTAAAATGGAAAAACACTGTGCTTTCCTCTTTCAGAAGCAGAAGCTCTTTCCTTTGGTGGAGATGCGAGCTGGGCTGCTGTTCAAACCCAATAAGCACTATGTGGCAGAGCTGGAGAAAAGAGACTATCTTGGAAAAGCCAAGGTATCCCTATTATCACATCAGTACAGTGCAGTGCTATCCAAGATATCCATTTTCTATTTGGCCAGTAAATCAGACAAACTGATAAAGATTAGTGTTTTGTTTGTGTTCATAGGTTGTGTCTTCTATTATACCTTCAGATGAGTTTTCTGGGTTTGCCCCACTTCAACCTCAAGTAAGTTGTTAAGTTGAGTCATACTATTAATTGTAAGATACACATTTAATGTATATGCTCATAACTGTTATTTAATCACCACGGGTCATTTCTTTCTTTTTTTGAATTCTTAGGTTGACAGTGTTCCATCTACACCAAATGTCCCAGAAGTACTAAGGTTCGTTTAAGGTCATGGACATGGAAAACAATATTTAATTCATCTTAACTTCTATCTAAAGCTTAAATATGTTTGCAACTTATGGAGTTTTTGTATTGTTTTGTTCTCTTTAGTTTACATAAATGTAAATGTTATAATCATCAGGGTATTTGAAGGTGAGCCACACACTGTTCTCTATGAGTTTTACCCTGAGACCAAAGAGGAGCTGGCTGTGTTGCCTGGCAACATTGTCTTTGTTCTTCAGAAAGGAGCTGACAACTGGGCATCTGTTATTTTCAATGAGAAGGTATATTTTTGCTAAAATCATAAAGTACAATGAGAATAAAAAAAACACTTCCAACACTTCTGAGTGCAGGCATTCACTGTCAATAAAACACACCAACTGTCTGATACTAATGCAATTAACATATGTTTACAGTACAGAGAATAATCCTCTATTGTCTGTTTTTTTGTTTTTTTTGTTCGCTTATTTTCAGCGGGGTCTTGTACCTTATAACTTCCTCGAACCCTTGGATATTACAATGACATCAAAACCAATGCAGGTACAATGCAGCTGTATATTGAACAAATATTCTCTAAAGTATTTCAAACAACAACAGGAACACAGTAACAAATTGAATACTTATCATACTATGCGCTTTTGATGACTTCAAGTGCACCTGGGAAAGTCCTCCGAGTCAGGCATTTATCATTTTTATAACACGGATGTAGCGTAAGCAAACATGATAACCCATTTTCTATCACTTACAATAAAATGATTTTGTTACATAAAGCAAACCATGTAAGTCGAGTGATTTATTTTTAGATAATTGTAACATTTTAACTATATTTTTGTGTCCTACATTAAGAAATGTCATACCTGACCTTATAGATTGAACCATTAAATGAAAATGATGATATACCAGCTCCACCAAGAAGAGCACCGCCCAGCAGACCAGTGGGTACAGAAGCAATGAAGACTGTGAAGGCAGAGGTTCAGTATTCCCTACATACTCATGATATAATCACAGTTTATTAACAGTAAATGGATATCAGCTAACATAGTTATGACACAGTACACAGTGCTTACATAAGGTATTGAAAGGCCAGCTTCTATTAGATGCAGCCTCATTATGTTTATGGTATCATGAACATATTGATTATTATTAATAAGATTATTTCTCAAACTCTGCTTTATTGTTCACAGACTAACAGCATTAGGGAGTTCTCAGGCTGCATTGTGAAAGTGCACTTTCAGTTCACCATAGCAGTCAGGATTGCACATAGACAATCATATGGAGTCATTCTTCAGATGATAAGCTCTAAACTTAAGCTGCCTGCATCAACGTTAACGTTATGGTAACTATGCCAATTATTATATTCACAGCACTGCACCGAAACATTTCTGGAGAGTTTAAAAAAGGTTTTAATGTACGTTTTAGTTATGCCAAGGAAGGTGTTGATGGAAGAGTGAATCTTGAGGACTCTGAAATGGAGGCTGTGTGGAATAGCGTGAAGGACAACCGTCTTACGCTGTGGTGTTCAGTGATGGAGGTAACGTACAACAGAGCCTGACTCTTTGATTGAAATAACAGTATAATACAGCTTACTGTATGCTACACTTAAAAGTCATTAAAACAAAACATACTGCTGTCCAGCTTCACCAGTAGCCTAACCACAAAATGTATTTTCTGGCACTTCCCAAAACTGCTGTTTGAAAGGGTAAAAGTGTGCCACATGAGAAAGTGGTGGCTCTGTACTCCTATGACTCTTCTACCCCTGAAGACCTGGATTTCAAAGAGGGAAACGTCATCACCATTCTCTCCAAAGGTAGAAAACTGATACTTGTCATTTATTTATGTGGGCATAAAATTCAGTAAAAACTATCAAGACAATCTTGAAATGATTTTTGTTTGCTTTTCAGTAAATGATGAGTGGCTTGAGGGTCAATGCAACGGGAAGATTGGCATATTCCCATCGTCCTTTGTTAAAGGATTTAATGGGGATTAGCGCTGTGAATAAACAGTTCATCCAACAGTTACCAATGTGTTCATTTGATCATTTGGGAGAAACCGGCTGTATTTTAGGGACTTTTTGATATTAATTTAGTCAAACTCGTGCCAGAGCTTGCTGCTTCATTATCCCATTTTGGTTGTACAATAGTCTTTCCACATACTGAAGTCACATTTTTGATTAAATCAGAAAAATTATTTTATTCTGTTTGAATATAAAGACACAAGACAACGTTGAATCACTTTTGACACAATATACATTTCTCTTGTTTGCTTTCTAATTTACAACAACGTAACATTCTCATATTTAACAATATTAAATTACCTTTCTTAATTTTTGACCAGTAGCAGAAGGAAGTCACCAAAGATATTCTGTATTATAACAGACAGTTACATACTTTTCAATTTATTAATGCAGTTCAAATGCTGTGAGTGTGAAAGTAGTTCTTTGATGATTTCTTATGATCCGATAATAAATGACTTATGAATTTTGAAGAGGTGTTGAAGCGTCTTTATTTCCCGCACCCTCCTCCTCATAAGCGATGGCAATGCCTCTCCGTCCTTCCACAGCTTTTACCACTGGCGTCTGCCCCAGTTTGGGCTCCAATCCCTGCCAACTACGACCAGACAAAAATGATGCTGCAAAACAAAAAGATCATGATTATATTCTACATTTGCATGAATTAGATTTATCCATTTCAAGCCACCAATTTGAAATTTACTACAGCAACTACAGTTTAGTATGGCCTCAGACTCTATACCTGCTGTGTTTGTGTTGGCCACAGTGAGAGTCTGATTTCTCGGGACGAGTGAAGAAGACTCTGATGTGCCGTTTATGATCTCCAGTGAGGTGGTAGAACATGTTCGCAGAGCTCCAGTGATTAGAGAGACATCTGTGGTCTCTTCCTCAATGGCAGACGGGTCTCGTTCAGGGAATCCCACATGACTGCGTCCACCTATAATATATGTTTCCTATTAGATACTTAGAACATGGGCATATTTTCATATTTTGTATGGTTCTTAGTATAAATATATAAAATGACAATATCAAAATCAAAGCACTTTTTAGGGGCCTGTGGAATGATTTGTTGAAATGAGTAAACGACGTACCAGGCAGTAAATCTCTGAAGTCTGTGACGTATTCTCCGGTCCACTCTCTGTGCTTATTGCATGCCAACTCCATCTCAAAGGGAGTCACCACAGGTCTGTAGAATTCACTCGAATTCAGCAGTGAGTTCTCAGGACAGGCAACTAACACGTAAACGTCAATTTCTAAGAAGTTAGCGAGCTTGGGAACATTGATCTTTCCCATTGCAAACATGTAGCTCTTCTTGCCCGCTTTGTGAATAATGTCTTTTAGCTGCTCTATGATGGTGAGATAGTTAGAGACACCCAGGGTGCCCACCAAAATGCCCACCACCCCGGCATCTTTGGCCCGCTCGATGGCATAATAACGTTTCATCAGTGCCTTGTTGATCTGAACCGATTCCACTCGTCCTGTGTGTGTTTCTGGATTGAATGAGCTGAAGGCACACTGGTTCCAAGTCATCATGAAGTTTGTAAGAGTCAAGCCTTCCTGGCCAATGTAAAACATACTGTAATTATTGACACTCTGCCCTGCTTTCACACTAAACTCTCTGCCAAATTTAAAAATGTCTCTATCCTGTGAATTTCTGTGATCAATGTCCACACAGCTGTCTTCTATAAGCTCAGCACCACAAGAATGATCTGTTTTTAGAAGGGAGACCACAACATTGGGGTAGATATCATGCAAAAGTGTCCTGAGATCACCTGAAGAGAGATGAAATATAAAAACGTTCATGTACACATTCACAAAATGTAACATTATTAAATATTACCATAGACCAGGCTTTCTCAACCCTGGTCCTCGAGAGCCACAGCCCTGCAAACTGTCCTCCATTCCTCATCAAACACACCTGAACCAGCTAACCAAGCTGTTCGGTATTACTAGTAAGTTACAGCAAGGTGAGTTTGATCAAGGTTGGAACAAAACTCTGCAGGACAGTAGCCCTCCAGGCCCAAGGTTGACAACCCCTGCCATAGACTTAAAAGAAGAGTTCGCCCAAGAATGAAAATGATGTAATCATTTACTCACCCTTGAGTAGTTTGTAACCAGGCTGTTTTGGGTCACCATTGACTTAGTAGTAGGAAAAAAATTATTGGTGGCCCAAAACAGCCTGGTTACAAAGTTTCTTCAAAACATCTTCCTTTGTGAACCAAGAAATTCATACAGATTTGAAACTTCAAGGGTAAGTAAATGATGACAGAATATTCATTTTTGGGTGAACTATTCCTTTAACAGTAACACTTACCTATAGCGTGTGAATAGGTCACATCATACAGTACAATGACATGACTTTGGTGGTCAGGGTAAAGCTCTTTAAAGGCTACAGCACACTGCTGGACATCAATGGGCCTCTTCCCAAACACATATAGTAGGGGTAGTCTTCTGTGTGGGCTGAGGCAAGACGGCCCATAATGCACTATACAGTCTGCTCTCACATGTTCTGCTGCTACCTCATCCACACAACAGCTGAAAATAACAATCAGATAAACAGAAGGCTGAGTTCTGGTAGTGCAGCCACACAAAACAACCTAAGTCACTCTGAATGAAGACATCTACGAAAATGTAGTATGATGTACACTAAAACAGTTCTTACCTGCCGTAGGACGTATCTCCTAAAATGAATGTCTTGGCTTGTGTTTCCTTCTCTATTTCGACAGAGACCCGGACAGCATCAGGCAGGAGTTCATCTGGAAACTGTAAGGCTACCTGTGATAAAAACAGATGCCCTAAGTAGATCAGTTAGACACTTGGACGGAGTAAACAAGACAGAAGACTTCTTAAGATGTTGTCTTGCCTTCTTGAATTGATTACTAGTGATAAATTGACAGGTCTCAGCTATCTGATAGAGCTGCAGCAGATTCCCAGCATGGCTGGCCGTCCTGATGGAGGACACACTGACGGTGCGCTGAAGAACTGCCTCACTGCTGCTACTGAAGGCATCTGTCATCTTCTGGCAGGAGTACTCTGGGTCTAAAAACAATCAGTGTTATAATCAAGCAATGAGCAGTGATCCATTCTTCATAGTACTACAGGAAACATCTCACATACCAAAGCAATTATTCTGCCCCACAACAGCACACAATCTTATATTTCACTTTTATCCAACAATTAAAGTGGCTCAGAGCTGACATTAAAGTTCCGGAATATTGACAGGCTTTCATATAAGTGAATCACATTTTCATTAAAAGAAACAACTGTTGTGTCTTTCTAGTCTGAGGACTAGATTAGTTTTAACTGCAGTTAACAGGATCATTTTAACACATGACAAAAAATGTTGTGAATCCAGCCGGGAGTTGCTGTCGGTACATACAAGCAGCTAAAATTAGCTGACCGATGGATAAATTAATCTCCTATATAATGTTAATATGCGTGCAGGCAAAGTACATTTTATAATTAACCACAACAAAATGGAACATACCAAAACACAGAAACACAGTACATACTAGTTTCCACGTGAGCTTAGGGAGCGCTGCACGCTCTTCTTCATCGTTCAAGCCCTTCTGACCTGTCTTCATCATTCTGCCCTCTAGTGTCCTGGAGAGACTGTAACTTCATGCATTTAACCTCACAAACGTGTATAAACGTCTCAATAATTCAAGATGTTTTATTAACCAGAATAACTGTGACTTACAATGAATCAGAAACATATTACAATTAAAATATTGTACACTTTTTTTTGTACATCTTGTGCGTTTAGTTCCCATCTCTCAAGTTTTCAACATGAATTGAAATCAATTTGACAAATACATGTACTATATTCCTTAAATTTTTACCAAAACAACGCAAGGCACTTCAACGTACATCATACACCAGCTTGTTAGAGCTTTGTCACAGGTAGCTGTGCCAATATTCAGTACAACAGCACTATTCATTGTCACATTATTTGTATAAGTAGTGTATTTAAACGGCATCATTACATCACACCTAAAAATGGGACATTATCTGGTGCAAACAAACAAATGCAAAATTAATAAGAACTGCCTATGTGTTTCCGTTGATTTGTAACATATCTTGCAGCTTCTTTGGCATATTTGTGTACTGTATTATCTTGGTATTCATTCATCTGTTGACATTGGTTTTAATGAGTATAAACATCATAAGCTAATGCAAGATGTAGCATTTTGTAGGTACTATGTATGTAAAAGTGGTTTATTCTTCTTAACAGATCTTGATACAATATTGCAGGAATGGACCTTTATGAATACCACAGTTCTCCTTATAAAAGAAGGCTGATGTGAAGTTTTTTTTTTAGGAAGAACAAAGTCTGTTGATGTTTACATCCATATCCGAAAGAACCCAAGTATGACTGTGAGACACGTGAACACTGAACCTAGAAGAATGACAAAAAATAAATGCTCTTTAATGACATCCTGTGGCTGTGGGTAAAATATATTTACTGACACCAATGGTTGAAAAAACCTGAAACTTCAATTTTAATTACTTAAGTGTTCAAACAAGTAATATTAACACATATATATATATATATATATATATATATATATATATATATATATATATATATATAGATAAGATAAAAAAGAATTTACCTGCCAGATATTTGATCGTATCCAGTTTATGTGATTCCAGCATAGTCTTGAGGCCCGCCACTTCTGTGTCGATTTTCATGTTAGTCTGTGTCAAGTGACGATCCTGCTCAGAATGCTAAGAAAGAAAATACAGTTTAAAAAGTTTCATACAAGAAGAAATGAAAAAATCAAGAAGACATTATTGTCCTAAATACTGGCGTGTCTCACCATTTCCATCAGTTCATTCCTGGTCTCAATAAGCGTCCTGTTAAAGTCGGCTGTCTGTGTCGAGAGCAAAAATCTTAATTAAAGTTTCTCAATCTTCAGTGACTAAATCTTTTGACTAAAGAGACTGTACTTACCAACTTCTTCACACGACTTTTTTCCACATTTAAATCCAAGATGGCATCTACACGCCTTTTGTTTATCATATCCTGCGGCATAAAACAAAATAAAAAACTACAATGACTTCACGCATAGTAAAGATGTACGTGTAGGGCTTATGCATGCCTCTTTGACAAACTCTGAATAACAAAGCAAAACTTTTTCTCTTTACAAATAATTTTTTTTAATCTACTTACAGTGAGTTGTATTCTAAGCTGCGATAGCTCAATCTTGATTTTCTGTAAAAGAATTAAGATACAGTACATCATTAGGTGAATGCTGTTAAAAAGTCAATTCAAAGCAATTGGCAAGATTTTATTTCACAGCTATTATATTTATTTGAATTCAGCAAGATAATATACAAGCTGCAGAAAGAAAGACTTCTAAATATATGCATTACAATTGAAAAGTAGTGTTTTGTTCTTTAATCATTTTAATGAGCAGGGATGCATTAAATTGTTCAAAACGTGTTAAATGCATATAAATGGTGTTATTTTAAAGTTTATATACACCAAAGAATCCTGAACAATTGCAGCAAAGATGCTTGTTTTCAACATTGATAATACGATCATCATATCCGAATGATTTCTGAAGGATCACGTGACACTGAAGACTGGGTTAATGAAAATTCATCTTTGCAAAGCCAAAAATAAGTTAAAAAATGACATTTGTAAAAATACATCTACGTTTGAGCAAAGAAATGCAGTCTTCATGAGCACGAGACCTCTTTAAAAACTGAACCTAACCTTTAACGGCCGTGTGCAAACCACACTGAATACAGCAGTGGAGTGGGTGACGATGATGATGATGATGATAGAGCACACAACACAACCTCACCTCATTCTCTGCTAGCAATTCTGAGAACTCACTCTTCTCCAGAATGATCATGTCCTTTTTTACAGCAGCAATATGAGACATCACTTTCTGGAGCATGATTTCCTGTAAAATCAAACTAGTTAAGTAGAGCAACTGACCTCTCTGACCTGGGCTGTGATATGAGGGAAGTTGTATAGACAACAAAGTCATTTTAATGTGTACAATAAAAACATCACACCATAATCAACTTTGGTAATTGTTTGCCCACCACAAGCCTGACAGCCATTTACACTACAAATGATATATCAAAGGTTGAATATACCAACTAACACCTCACGTCAGCTAAATCAATGAGTCTTAGCCACAGGTCATGGTTCACTCAAACAATCAGAACATGGACGATAAAAATCTCACCTGCTGCGTTTTGGTAGCCATGTCACCGTACATAATGTCCATGTTTGAATTTGTGATATTTACCATCATATTGACAATGACCTCGGCCTGCTGAGTGATGAAACCTGAAAGGACACGCAGAACATTTCGATGAATTACTGAATTGGACTTAGCCAGGACGTTTCAGAAACACAGACAACAAATCGTACCGTTTTTCTCAAGCAGCTGAACCGTTGCATGAGTATCAAAGAATAACTTCCTATTGCCAGACTTGGTTATGTCTGATTTTTTCATGTCATACTGTAGAGTTTTAACTGAGGTGCTCAACTCTGAAACAAAGACAAGAGGGAACAATTAGTGAGAATATGCAAATCATGGAGAACTGATCAATAGTCAACGAATACAAAATATCAAGCCTAGGCGTAAGCATCTCTTCTAACAGCAAAACCAAACGTATCTGCACACATACCTCTGACCAAGATGCGTGAACCTCTCGAAAGCCGAACGGACTCCGTGTCGGACCTTAAATAATCAGTCCTTATTCCCTTAAATGTATTTCTAATCGCCGAGATTAGATGTCTGCTACGTGCAGACCTCATTCTGCTGAAAATAAGCACTTTTTTTGTAAATACACTACAAAATATCTAGATGACTTTAAAATGTAGCGGGATCAGAGCGCGGGACCTGACGTGACCGCATGATCTTGCTTTTCTCCTCCGCGTCCGTCCCCTGAAGTCATTACATACAACAGAGCTTCTTAAATTCCTTGAACTACTCAAAAGAACTGCACATAACTGAAACCGCAACGCCTTTGTCTGTTGTAGTGTGAGGAAACTCTATAAAGGTCTTTCTCCAAGTGTGACAGACCTACCTCTGTCAAACTTCCTGTAACAGAGCGAGTAAACAATGACGTCTGACGTACACATGATGGCTTTTAAAACAAACCGTACGTACGTCCTCGACGTAAGCACGTCATCAAGTTTACGAAGGAGCTAACTTTTCTGAGTATAAAAGAGTGCCTCAAATGATTAAAAACTACAAATGGAAAGTGAAGAGAGGTGCTTCAGAGGATGTTTATTGTCAACCTCAGGAGGTCAAATGAAATATTGTTTACAATATTGTTGACACTGTTTCCAAAATACAGCATAATCCCGATTTTGTGTGTGTATATCCCCACAAGGATAGTAAAACCTGGCATTTTTGACATTTTGACAACGCAGACCGTTTCCCGACGTAGAAAAAATATATAACAAATAGTAAATGATTCTTGTCTAAAAGTGTAAGAATGCAAAGTTTTTTTTTCTGTAAGGGGCAGGTTTAGGTTTTGGGAATAGCCCCAAGAATTCATGACACAAATGTGTGTGTGTGTGTGTGTGTGTGTGTGTGTGTGTGTGTGTGTGTTACAACTTTCTAGCAATAAACTTGAAAATTGTGGAGAGAAAAAGTAGAGACTGACTCTAGATGCCAGTCTGATGTAGTCTGACAGATTTTACAACACATTCCGTAAACTGGTTCTGAGAGTTTATTTTAAAAATGCATTTATTTTGTTTCTTTTACAAAATATAATATTCATTAGTTATTGGTAAGTAAAGAAATTACAGTGCATGACGGAAAACAAAATGATTATCAACTGATCTCAAAATAACACCACTGGAATAATCTTTTTCAAATCTCTTTGAAAAAGCAACCTTTAAATTGAGGTAATAACAATATTCATTTTCTGTAAACATTTTCTATATTTTATTATTAATTAACCTTTACTGTTTTATTATTAGTGACTGAGCAGTAATGGAGTTAACTATAACTAACAACAAACGGTTCTCGTTTCTGACTATTGTACCAGGTTTCTAAACATTTGATGTAAACTAAATAATTAGAAGTCACATTACATAAAAACATGTGGATAACATTAAAGCCCTATGTATTTCTGTTGGTGGTGTTTTCAGAATCTAATACATCTAACTTCCTATGTAATAGTCAGGAGAAAATCTTGTCTGAGTGCCGATAATGTATTTGCTATAGTCATAACTAAAACAAATGATGAGATCTAAAGGTACAGCATGCTAAACCAGCTTATAAATTCCTGAAAGTACATCATTAGAAAACATCACAAATCAGACAGTAAATCAGATTTTACTACTTGCACAAATTTCACATTTCACTTCTGCATTAGAGTGAAGTTTCATTCATTCTCTTTTGCAATAAAAGATCACACACCCAAAGTTAATGGCAGTTTTTTGATGTGTAAAGGGACTTACAGGCTTGAAATCAACAGTTATGAACTGTTACATAGTTAATAAGTATACATACTGTTGATGTTTGGCTGAACACAATTGAAGTGACCTCTGGAAAGGAAAGAAATCCTGCATAACCAAGCTGATCACAAGTCTTTAGACCAGGAACACCACACACACTGATAGCACCACAGCAAAGATCGCCACACCGCACAGCGTCATAACTGCAAACATCTGGCTGCGACTGCAGAAGCCTTGAGCTGCCTCTTCGTCGATGGACAGCAGTGCTAGTGAAGCGCTGTCGGTGCTGACGGGGTCAGCGTGCTGAGGACCCAGCGCCTCCACTGTCCAGCGCAGCACATTGACCTTCAGCTCCATGTCCTCCAGCGTACGGTCCACCTGCGCGATCTCCTGCTCCAGCTGACTCTGCTCCTGACCCTCCATGCTGGATGTCTGGGACCCGTCCCCGGCCTCCTGCAGGTCAGGCAGGCTCAAGGCCCGTGCCGCCACCTCTGTCGTCCCCCCTGCTTAAGCAAATACCCGTTTTAGACTAATAATAGGGCTACGAGTTATTCTGTGCATTCTTATTCTAATAAGGTGAGCATCTTCTGTGAAAATCAATCAGTTTAACATACCCTAAAGCAATAGTTCACCCCAAAATTAAAATTTGTCTATCAGAAGTCTAAAGTCTATCAGATTACCCCAAGGGCATCCAAGATGTAGGTGACTTTTTCCTTCAACAGATTCAATTTGGAGATTTTTAAGTCAAACCTTTATAGAGTCTGTCAGTCACATAATGTTAAGTATAGGGAACTTTCTTTATGAGAGAAAAAAAAAACATGCACAGAGAAATCCAAATTAAAACGTTGCCCCTCAATGACACGTTGATGTCCTAAGACACGCATTTGAAATTCTCTGTGCATGTTTTTTTTCTATCATAGAGAAAGTTCCCTATACCTAGCATTATGGGACTGACAGACTCTATAAAGGTTTGACTTAAAAATCTTCAAATTGGATCTGTTGAAGAAAAAGAGTCACCTAAATCTTGGATGCCCTTGGGGTAATCTGATAAACTATCTGATAAAGGGAAATATCCCTTTAATTAGGGTAGCTCTATATTTCATCCTTGAATGGAATGAAAATAAGGCTGATTGACAGAATTACAATAAATTCTACTGTTGTTTAAATAGTTAGTTCACCCCAGAAATGAAAATTTCAGTAGCTTACGGCGGTAGGAGAATCCTTTTTTTTGTCTATGGCGATTCATACAATCAAGAGCTTTACCAAATCAGGGCGTCTTTACACCATTAAACTTGATTGGCCTAAAGTCATACTAAGGGTCTCTGCATTTCTCATTTTCTCAATCATGCAATCCAAATGATCCCCATGACCTAAACATAATCCATCACTGTGATATCAGCCAAACACCCTGATTTTGTAAAGCCCATTACCTTGCCTGCAGAGCAAGTATAGGTCTCTGCGGGCAACATAACGGGAGTTTACCAAATCAAGGCGTTTTTACACCATGTACGTGTCTGGCTGACATCATAGTGATGGTTTAGGGCTATGGAGATCGTTTGATTGCATGATTGAGAAACATCCAGCGGTATAAAAATTGAGAAATGCCCACTTTTACTCTGCAGAGACCTCAATCTCCTGCAGAGACCTATTACTGGATTTTTTGCCTACGTTTCTGAATCTAGTATCATTTCAGTATTGTTGTGTATGGAGGGTCAGATGGCTTTCTGATTTCATCAAAATATACTAAATTGTCTTCCGAAGATGTACAAAGCTCTTATGGGTCTTATTTGGAACAAAATATGAGGGTGTAATGTATAGTTTTGTGTGAACTTACCCTTTAACAAAATACAGATTGTTCAGCTGACTAAATAAAAAAATTACTGCACAAAAATGGAAAACAATGCTTAAAAAGTTGTAAGGCTTTTTTTAAGCTATTGTATAAACTGCACTATGAACAATATATAATGGGTTTTTACACCAAATTGTATTATGTGACAACCCCTATATATTTGACATTTATTTAAGAATTATACAGAAGTCACTAGCTACTAGTCTTAAATAATTAGTAATCTGCTACGATACGGCTACAATTATGCATGCTTACCCTGTATGCCTGTTTGCACCATGGCACTGTTTTTGGCAAGGGAGAAGTGCTTGACCATGGTGAAAACCTTGCACATGTCTGCGTGTAAGAGCTCCAAAGAAGAAGAGAACGCCACCCACAGCAGCTCTGTTTCCTTCCTCTCCGTCTCCGGTAATGTTTTATCCCTCAGTCGAGCCGTCAGGTGGTTTCTGCAGGACAGAGCTAGCATCTGGGCTCGCTCTCGTGTTTGCCGAAGATCACGTCGTAGGCTGGAGTTGTCCGTGCATCCACCAACACAGGAGGCCAAGTGTCGGTAACATGCCACCACCTGAGTCAGATCAGATCAACTACAAAGTTATGAACTTTATCTTTAGAAATAAAATAATATATTGTTGTTATCTACACTGATATCTTATTTTAATAAAAAGAAAAGGTTTGATGGCATGGTAAGACTTCATTCAGAATAAATAATAGTAAATAATAGCCAAAAGAGTGCGGTTACTGATAATGATTACATACTCACTGACCTATTTTAAGAAACATCAATTACCTTCCTCTCAAACTAATTATATAATGCGCTGATTCATTAATCAAAGACTAATTCATTAACATCCACATCACGTGCCGCTTAAAGAAAAAGCAGTAATTATAGGAATAGTTATCACTGAACAGACATTACAACTAGGAAGCTGAAATATATTTAACTTTACAAATAAATATTTTTATTCAACCTTCAAAAAATACAAATAAATAGAGAAATGTGAAAACAGAATTTTTTTTTAAAAAAACTTTATGTTTCTGGAAGTTGGTGACAAATCCCCGTCCTAATGAGATTAATTCAATCATTCGTTCAAACGGCTGAAAAAAAGTAACTACAGCATCACCTTGAAAATGGTTCATTATTTTCACTCGACTGAATTTAAACATGCATATTTGGTGTTCTTGATCTGTTTAAGCAATGAATGTACGTCTTTGAATGAGCGCATTCATTCTCAGCTCACCATGGCTGTGTTTGTTTAAATGAAAAATACAGTAAAATAATAGTGTTGTGAATTACGATTATTGTTTTTCTCTTTTAATGTAGGCTATTATAAAATGGCATTTATTCATTTGTTGGCAAAGCTGAATTTTCAGCAGCCTTTACATGATCCTTTAATGTTATAAAATCATATGTATCATTGATTGTATAATGTTAGGTAACTGTTCAGGTTATCAAACATCATTATGGGCAGACTGAGGATTAGTTTGAGTGACAAATATTATTTATAATCTGATTGTCATAAGATGGCTATTTCAGGATAAGCTTTGGAAACTTTTGGGATTTTGCTTTAGTGCATGCTGTCTGTGGCTTGAAAAAGATATAAACATATTTGATCAGTGCTAATCATTTTTTTCCCCGCTTAAACTGTATGACAGAAGAGACTATGTATTAATGCTTAAGTATAATTGAATGGAGTGAACTGGTAGTTTTGCCGCTCTAAGTCAGAGTACTGACACATGCCTCCACTGAAGATAATCAAGCAGTGGAGCGTGGATCATCCCTACTCAGAGAGAGTGCCTTTTCACCCTCAGGCTTGAGGAACACACCATTATAAGATGCTTTCATGTTCAGCCTGGAAATAAAGGAGAAATGAGGACATGCACATGCTTTGACATCTTCAATCCTTCAAACCTCACAAAGTTTATCATCACGTCTTAAACACAATGAAAAATAAGCAAGAAAATTATTTTCTCCATATTTATGATCTGATTGATGTACTCCGCTCATTTTTTGATCATGATAGTTGCATATGTGAAAACATGTCATACTTGGCAAAATATGTATATTTTTGCATAATATTCAGCCTGTTAGCAAAAATAAAGATTGAATGGTGCTCTGATTATTTAAAATGATTAGAAATGATATCACCACAAAACTGCCCGAAAAGTGTGTAGGTGTTTTTAGAGGATCGTTCCGTTATTGGACATTGTAATATCAACTCACCTTGATGAGGGAGTCCACCATTGCTTTTCCTTCATGCAGTGGCTGTGCTGAAGATCCATCGTCAGCGACCTTGTTGTTGCACAGTGGCATTGGGTTGTGTTTTTTAAAGATAACAAGGGAGAATCCCTGCTCCAAAAGCTACCATCCACCCCAAACTTTAGATTAGACCCTTCAACCCTTCAAACACCTTTTGTCTCAGCTGGAGCATACTACGGTCCATATTTGATCTCCCGGTCCTCTCTGAACCTTTGAAAGCTTAATGTATCAATTTTCATTCACAGAAATAAAAATCTTAAAAAGGAAAATAAAGATTACAAAAAGTCAAGGTTACAATGGTTTCCAAAAAAAAGAGAGAGAGCATAAAAACAGAGAGGTGCGAATCATTGTGATGTGAAAGTGGAGTGTGGTAATCCGAGCGATTGACCCCTTTGCACTGAAGCCGTGTGGTTAAGCTCATTACAGGCTGCTGAGAGTTGCGGAGATGCTGGGGCCCGAGTACGTCACTAGCTCCTCCAGGACCACCGTTCCTCCATCACTCTGTCTTTCTTTCTCTCTCCTTTCTGTTTGTGTGTGTGTGCCTGAATGACAGGACAGGCCCCGAGGGTCAAGCAGTGTTCCAGTGTTTCCTGCGTTTCTTATAACGGTCGAC
Organism: Puntigrus tetrazona; assembly: GCF_018831695.1. Lineage (NCBI taxonomy): Eukaryota > Metazoa > Chordata > Actinopteri > Cypriniformes > Cyprinidae > Puntigrus > Puntigrus tetrazona. The sequence continues at coordinate 23,845,761 of NC_056705.1, read as the reverse complement.
CAACATGTGCAGGCTGACACTGCTTATTTGTCACACGCTTACACAAAATGAAGTCCAGTAAAAAGAATCTAAGGTTTTAATCTAAACATGTGCAATAAAAATATAAAAAAATGTAAGCAAGGATTAATCAGGTAATTGTTAGTCTCCTCTGTCTCGGGTCAAATTGGATTAAGGGCATGTTAAAATAATCCCTGAAATATATCTGCTAGATTGATCTGGTTATCCCGTCTTAACCACGACCATACAGACCATACAGGTGCAAATCCTTTTTTGAGTAACATATAGAATATCATTTTGGACAATATTTGAAATGATTTGATAGAAAATACAAACACATGAATGTAAGAAGTAACAGGTCTAAATTATCAACAGGTTTTAATCTACAACTTCTAGCCTTAGGGTTTAAACCTCTACCCGAGAAATTATAAATCAGATTCTCTTTCCATTTTACATTAGTAGTTTTGTAGGTTTGTTACTATACATATAGGAACAAATGACATGCAGACTAACAAAGTTTCAGATGATTACAGATAGAGATGTTATTTCAAAGTTTTAACCCAGGAACAACTTCCTCAGTGGACAGTGTAATAGTTCAACATTATTCCCAAATTATAAAAATGACACTTTTGATAAGGATAGAGCACAGTCATTATGATCATGAGTTGGGTTTCTTTTTTCCTGTACATTCACACAGACACATCTTTTACATGTGAACGCTGCATATTGTACAATACAAAGGCAATTTGTTCAACAATCACTGAAGCGTGTTATTTCTCAACTGTTAAACAGGTGGTTTTCCAATTCTCTTGTCTTTACAATTGTTCTTTAATCTAAGAAGAAAAAGAGTTGAACAGCTTTTCAAAATAACATTAAAAAAAGCTGTTTTATTACCTGAACATATGAAACTTACCATAACTTGTCTTCAGGGTTTAGTAACCCTTGAGCTGTGTCTAGACTTATGTGTCATTTTGTTTTCCATCGTTCTGGTAAAAAGGAAAAATGTTAAAAACCTCACTATATGGGTCTTCAGTTTATTTATATACACTTACACATACATACATACATACATACATAACTGACTCAAAACCTCACTGAGAATTTAATAACTGAGCAAAAGACCTCATAACTCCATCTAGTGGCTGAAAGACAGCAAACTGGTTATCATTTATTCACCCCATGTCATTTTTTTAGAGGTATGTGATTGTCCTGAGAAAGCTACAAGCCCTAGATAAAACTGTATGCCGTACGGGATAGATTTACGAGTAAATTAAGTAAATGAAATTAGTAAATGAGTAAATTAAGGTTCGTAAAGTAAGAGTACCTCTGCGTGGTCCGGTGCAACGGTCGTTTCCAAAATTCTTTCTTGGGTTGTATTTGCATTTAGAGTTTGGTTAGTCATCTGTTGTAGATAAGAATCATGGCGTGTTTAAAAAAAACTGAATTGAAATTTAATCTGAAATCTTTTAAAGCTCTTCACTTATTAGAGGTGAGATTTACAACATGATACAGCATAACCGTGGCTCCTAATATTACTCAGTTTGAAGAAAAAATGGCACTTACCTCCTCAGAATTATTTCCAGTAACAGAACCTCTCTGTAGTTATCAAAGAGACAATACTCTCTTTAATTGTTAAAAGCTGTCGCTTTGTAAAAAAGCGTCTGCAAAATGACTAAATGCAATGTAAATGTCTTCATCATAAATGAATGCAAAAGTATTTTTAGGGATGTTCATACTTCTGTGATTTCACACTGCATTTATGAATATTTTGTCTGTAACACTGTTGAAAGTGTTAAAAGGCAGGGTATTACCTTTGAGGGAGTGTATGACAGAAGTGTGAAATCATTGAAATCCTCAGAACTGGTTGTGCCTTGGTCACCGGATGATGTCTGTTGAAAGATCACACAGTTAAAACAACACTTATAGCGATAGTGAACAACCAAATATATAAATAATGAAATTCTGATCCTATAACCACTATAAAAGTTATAATATACAGCTAAACCAATTCTGCATGGTACGACGGAGATAGGCTCAATGACAAATACAGATCATTTACTGATTTTCTTTGTCAGCTATTTATTAATAATTTGAAATATACTTAAATCTCAGAACAGAAAAACATATATACACTATGTTAGTAATGTTTTTTTTAATCACAGCAAAACTGTAATTGTCAGGAGTGAGGAATATATTGACGTACCTCATGCCCTAGTATCAGCAAGCAGACAAACACAGCACAGATGAACACTTTTCTTTCCATCTTCGGTGTCACTGTGTTAGTGATTCGAGGGTTTTGTAGCGGAGATCTCAGGGAGGTTTAGAAGAGATCTTTTGTTTATGTAGTATTTGTATATTTTTGAGTGTGCTGCTTTCAACGGGGAGGAGCCTTGAACAAACTGAGGGTCATTCAACTTTTAGGTCTCTTAAAACTCTTAAAATGTCAAAATGAAAACTCTAAACTTAAATACCCTGAATGAGATTTCATTTATTACAAGTTCACAGACTTAATTTTAACATCTCAGGACTTTCAAAACATTTGTTTTTGTCTTGTACATGTACGTGTGATGTTGAATACTGTACAATACAAAAGTAGTTTTAATTTTTACAATTTCACAAATAACATTCAAAAAAGCAATGCACTTTTATGTTTTAAACGGCATGAAAAGTTGACTTACCCTAACTTACAGGGTTTAGTAACCCTCGAGTTGTGTCTGAGACTTATTTGTCATTTTGTTTCTGGTCGTTCTAGTGAATTCTCACCCCATGTGATTTGTTTTTGCGGGCATGTGGTTGTGCGAGGAGTACAGACATCTAACTACCTCCTTCTGTACGGTTATTTTCATGCCAAAAAATAACAGTATATGATTGAGAACAACATGTAAAACTAAAAACATTTCATATACCACTTTCCTGAGAAACCTACAAGCCATTGGATAGAACTGTATTCTGTGTTTTTTAATGAAAAAGTAAGGTACTGAAGATGGCACAAAAATGTCACTTACCTGCTCACAAGTATTTCTATTAACAGAACCATTCTGTAGATATCAAAGAGGCAATAACGGTGGTTTACTCTCTTAAATAGCACTCATGTTAGTATGTAAACTGCTTATGTTTTCATAAATTAATGCAAAAGTAATTTTTCTGGTTGTTTATACTTTTATCATTTTCACAAATGCATTTATTAATATCTTGAACACAAATGTGTTATTGATTTTGTGTTTTTTCTCTTAAAAGCAGCTAATTACCTTGAAGAATGAAATGAGTATTAAAATATATAGGTGTTGTTTGTGTTTTGCTTCTTGGAGGATGTCTGCGTGAAGATCAGGCATTATTATTATTAAAAACACTTACAGTGATAGTGAACAATCATATATATATATATTTTGAATACTATGACCACTATAAAAGATAAGTTATACAGCTAAACCAAATCTGCATAGTACAGTGGATGTATAGGCTACTGCTGATCAGTGACTTCTTTTCATCATCACAACTACTGATAAATAATTCTAAATATAAATAAATCTCAGAACAGAAACACACACGTATATATATATATATATATAAACGCAAAACTGTAATTGTCTGATTAATGCTATGACAAAAATATTTTGACCTCATGCCCTAGTATGACCAAACAGACACACACAGCACAGATGAACACTTTTTTTTCTTGTGTATTTTGTTTTTGTGTATTTTTTTTTTTAGCTTATTGCTTCCAACAGTAATAAGTCTTGAACAAACTGACGGTCATTCAACTCTTTTTGTAAGACTCTTAAACAAAAATTTACTCCAAAGATATAAACCACTAGAAAGCGATTTAATTAAAATATGTCCATAAATGCTCCAGTTAGCTGGAATATTTTCATATTAACATACATGTATACATAATAAGACTTATAATAGTTACAGTAATATCAATAGAAACTGACTCTAAACTGAATTTGACACTGACTTTAATGAAAACAGGTTTTTCCTAAGTAATAGGCTTTCTGGATTCAGAAATTGACATCGGAACAAACCGAAAAGAGCACTGAAGGCTTGCAAGTATGCGACTAGAAAATATATCTGCGCGCGCCGCCGTCCTGCCGGTGATTTCACGAACGAGATTCCCGTGTTTTCATGTAGCTTGTGAGATGCGTCTTGCACGATCAACGTTTTCGGTCACAGCGGTAGTCACACATAGTTTTTTATGCCACGAGTCCATTATGATGGGTTTGCAGTGACAATAAAATCGTAATAATGAAAATGAGAGCGTTGTCATGACAACGTCGTCAACATTCACGGTATCCAACAACAGCCGGGCTAATAGTTGCGCTAGCACACGGGCCGGAGGTGAGTTTTCGAGACTTTTGGCTGTTAAACAACCACCTTTACTGTTGCTCTAGATTAAAAACACAACTCTTAAGTCATATAACAGCATGTACGGACTCGTGTGTGAGAGACAGCCTATACATTGCAGGAATGATGAGCTCGCAGGCGTCTCCAGTAAAGGTGTTCATTCGCATCAGACCCACAGCCAATTTTGCGCACGAGCTTATTGAATGTCTACCTGACCAGCAGGTATGCTATATGGCCAGTTTTATCTTGTTAATTTGTTTATTGTAAAAGTACCAGTGCCTTAAAATTAGTGTTGTATATTGTTTCTTGCAGCATGTTCTTATTTAGTAGTACATTAAGTAAAAAAAAAAAAGCAGTAAAAAGTTAAGGGTACAAAGGTAAAAACTTTTTATAAATATTAAAAAAGCAATGAAATTATTTGACTAATAACTCTAAATGCTCAATAAAATTCACATTGAAATAATTGTTTGAATCCACAATATTAGCAACTAAAATATTTTTTACAATAAAATGATTTTGTATTTATAATTATAGAATATATTTTATATAGTTTAAGTATTTAAAATGTAGCCAACATTAATATTGTCCCAGTTTGTATTTATTAATTTATTTTTCTCATTACAATCCATTTAAATCTGTTTCTAAGAATACATTTATTTATCCATCAAGAAAAGAGAATTTGAGACACTCTTTGGAAAAATAAAAAAAAAGCAAGGGATCACTAACTAAAGACGATCCTGTGCATTCAAAATACTTTCGAAAGCACTGTAATAACGCGTTCTTGCATAAAATAAGGACAGAAATGATTAACTTACAGTTTTGGAATCATTAACAGCCATCCATAGCAAACGCGCTCGAATAAAACAGACTGATTGATGCTAATTATGCCTGTCCTTTTTTCTCTCTAAGACTTTGAAAGTGAGATCAAGGAAAGAGTCCAATAAAGGAAGGAGGAATAATCAGCTGGGCTCATGGGTATTTCAGCTGAATGGGGTGCTGGATAATGTGTCACAAGAAGACACCTATGATCGTGTTGCACGGAGTGTAGTGCTGGGAGCCTTCGATGGCTACAACGGTCGGTCCTTCAAATGCATACATCTGAAATCACAAACATTCACATAAGCAGTTTATGCCTTGAAATAAAAAGCTTGTAAAATGTGTTTTAAGGTACAATAATGTGCTTTGGGCAAACTGGAGCTGGGAAAACACACACTATGACAGGTGCTGCTGAGACTTACAAACACAGAGGCATCATTCCTCGAGCCCTACAGGAGGTGTTTCAGATTTATGAGCAAGAAGCACACAGTCGATGTTTCTGCTCTTATGACTAACAAACCATCTCTCATTCCCTAAGGTTTTCCAGGAGGTGGAACATCGTGCAGATCATACCTTTTCTGTTCATCTTTCCTTTCTGGAAATCTATAATGAGACTATGGTGGACTTGCTCTCCAGCATAAAACAAAGAAAAAGTTTGAATAGTGGGGTCTTAACTGTGGTGGAAGAACCAGGGGCCGGAGTCTCAGTTAAAGGCTTGTCTTTACATCTGGTTCACAATGAAGAGGAGGCTCTTAATCTGCTTTTTGAGGTGAGAGGTCGAGATATTTGAGCAGCATATTAAAAAAAGATGAATGCAAAAATAGCTCTGCAAAATTAATGTCTATTTCCAGTAAGCTGAATTCTTATCGGGATGTGTTTGCACTGTTAGGGGCAAAGGTTTGTTCTTATCTCTCATCACTTCTGTTGACAAACCGGCTAATGAAAAGCAATACAACATGAATATTTTGCCCACATGGTCAAAAGCAAAATCTAAAGGACATTCAGAATCTATTTTCATATTTTTGTTGCAAAATAAATAATAATAAATAACATTTCTCCCACTGCACTAACAGGGAGAGATGAACAGAATCATTGGAGAACATGCCCTTAATAAACATTCCTCCAGATCTCACTGCATTTTTACTATACATATCGAGGTAAGTCCACAGAATGTCTTATTACACTCAATCTCAAGAGGATCTAAACCTGCCTTTTTACACTATGTGGTCCTATTTGGAAATGCATTAAATATGTTTGCGTGTGGCAGTCTCGCTCTCGCACACTGTCGGACGCAAAATACATCACCTCCAAACTGAACCTGGTGGATCTGGCGGGATCTGAAAGACTTAGCAAAACTGGGGTGAGTTCTGTTGAATGTGTAATCAAATACTAGCACCATTTGCCCTAGCATTAATCTTGGCAAGCTTCTCGAATGCTTATATTTTAGTTTTTACCCTCTACTTTGTTTTTTACTCTAGTCAGAAGGTCAAGTCCAAGTGGAAGCCATGTATATCAACAAGTCCCTGTCTTTCCTGGAGCAGGTCATCTTGGCTCTAGCTGACAGTCGCAGGGAACATGTTCCCTTCAGACAGAGTAAACTTACCCATGCTCTCAAAGACTCACTCGGTTAGTGTGCTCCTGAAGTTAGTTCTTGCATAGACCTTCAACAAACCCACACCAATTAGAACTTGAGCTGTAGCAACAGATAGTATTCAGCCATCAATATGTAAATATTTAATTTGAACAATGGGAAAAGAACATAATCTTAAATGGGAAAAGTGACACCTAATGATTTCTCTCTGGTTCAACTGTTACCACAGGAGGAAACTGCAACACAGTGCTTGTGGCAAACATATACGGTGAAGCGGCACAAATTGAGGAGACGGTGAGATGTTTGTTTGTTTTTTTAAATAATATATCCAAGTCTAAAAAATATTGTGTTTAAAAAAAAACCTCTTGGTTCTCTTGGTAGCTTTCAACTCTTCGCTTTGCCACAAGAATGAAATGCGTGCAGACAAAGCCATCAGTCAATGAACATGTCGACCCAGTGGTAAGATTTCATGTGTATTACAAAACGAATACTCTGATCATGCAATAATAATAATAATAATATCTAAAGAAAGATTCATGCACACATTCAGATGAAGTATAACCGTTTAATGTAGAAAATCCTTTCAGGTGATGGTTAAAGGTGATGGTTAAAACTGACTGTTTATCAGCTTCAGGTGCGAAGACTAGAGAAAGAAATCCAGTTTCTTAAGGAGGAGCTGTCAGTGTGTAACTCACTGGTGAGTGCACAGCATACACACGTCCAAAATCAGAGACTAAAATCTGATGCTTTTCACACGGCACGATTATCACAACTACCAAGTTCTGGCTTCCCAAACTATGAAACATTGGCTACTCATTTAAAGTCCTCTTTACTTGTAGACTAATAGGGGTGGAGTTTCTAATGAAATCCTATCAGAGAGACAGTTGGAGGAAGTAAGGAGTCAGGTGCAGAGATACCTGTCTGGATTACTGGATGAGATCCCGGTAAATACCATAGTTTATACCTTAATTCTTTAAATATTCAAGTCCACATTTTCATCAATCAATCTTACTTTATTAGAACTGAATAAATGATTGAATCTTTCAGATTGTGGGTATTACACAAGTTCAAGAGGTGTTTGCCGAGTTTAAAAAAGTGGTGTTGTAAGTCAAGTTACCTACTCATCAAAAATTTTCAACCAATACTTTAAATGGAAGTCAGTACGGTTATGTTTGAATGTGTATTAAATAGGGAGCAGCAAAAGAAACTGACAGAGCAGCTCGGTCCAAGAAACACTCGCGAAGAGAAAGCCATGAACACAACACCATCTACTGTTTCAGAGGTTAGCCATAAACAGATATTTGGTGGACAACGATACTTCATTGAGAACTGCAAGGGTAGGTAGAAACTGATGTCTCGTGCCTCATTACAGCCTGTGTTACAGGTGCAGGGCTCTGTAGACGCGGTTGGAGAGTTGGAGAGTTATGGATACGGCCTTGGTTTAGCTAAATCTTCACAAAAACATCAGCGAACTGAGTCACCAAAACCAAGCAAAGCAAGAAAAGACAAGCACATCAGCAGGTGACAATCACTTTCTCTAATGTGCGAGACAGAATGTGTTAATTATTCATGATTAAAGCTAAATATTCATATTGAAATACACAATGATGCACTTGCTGACTTTATAAATATTCTTTGAGAACTGCTCACCATACACAATTGACTCACACAGACATTCACTTCATTCAGCTCAAAATATCATACGTTTTATATCACAGTCTGAAGCTAAAGAATTTGGTTAAGAGTCTAGAAAGTGCATGATTCTGAGTGAAATCAGTCAACTCTGGCTTCAGGCAAAATCAGCAGACTGACGCTCAACAGCCAGCGTTGCCTCATCCTGAATGCAAACGGGCAAATATCTGGCAAAAGTTGTGTAGTGTATTTCAACCTTTAGTTTAGCTATGTTCTGTCAATAAACATGATGAAATCTCTGTGATATAGAAGAAGGTGCGATGCAATTGTGTCCATCTACCATTTTATAGGAATGTAATTTTTTGTAGTTAATTAAAAATATTAAATAGCAAAGAAATGCAACCAAGTTTAAAACTAAGTAAAAGATCATCAAACAATGCCTCCGTCAATTGCCACTGTAAAACGAGCGTTTGGAGTAAAGAAAAACTAACCAAATGAATTATGGCATTTCGCATCTTCTTGAACAGAAAGGAAGGATCAGTGAGTCAACCGCCTGTGGAAAATACAGCTGTGCAAGCTGAACAACCTCTAAACCAGAGTGAATCTGACATGACCACACACGACCAACAAGCTCCAGAAGAACACAGAACTGAGTACGTACTTTTTTTAGCAGAGCCGGTGAGCGCGAGGCGACCTCTTCTGACGATACCAAGCACAGCAGCAGCTAAAAACTGTAGACTATAAAATGATTTAATGTATTTCTCAGCTCTCCTCCGCCCAAAGCTGAGGCATTTGAGGATTTCAAGGCAGATCAAGGAAGTGAGATCAACCGTATACTAAAGGAGAACAAGGCTGTGCTGTCGGAGCGCACGACCCAATTGCGCATACTCACAGATGTCATCAATACCACTAAACGAGACCTTGACTACATTACATACGAGCTGCGACAATTCAGAGAGCGAAAACAGGGCCAGGGTGAGTATTACACGATGTATGAGAATCTACATTAATTTGCCTACAGTAGGGAAGTGAAGGAATGGAGATGTAGCTATAATCATGTGGAACTGAAGGCTGTTGGGTTCATAGGTCAGTTTGTGAGTGCGGAGGGGGAGCCTGTGCTGGAGGAGGACGAGTTGTCTCTAGTGATAAAGCTGAAAGAGCTCAAGAACCGTTATAGACAAGCCTACGAGGATTTCAGAAGCACAAAGACAGAAGTCAGCTACTGCCAGCACCTGGTGAATCAGTGCCGCACTCGGCTGCTAACAGGTGAGCTCCTCTGGTTCTTCACACTGCATGCAGTTATAGGCTAGTCTCCCAATGCTTCTCAGGCTTAGGTTTTTGATGAGAAGTTCCACCGATTCTGATAACTACAATTATAATACATAACTTTTTGTGAAACCTTACCTGATCCATACAGGTATAGTCATTGTTGTATTTATTCTGTTATACACAAGCTCATCTTTAATGCCATTAATATGTTTTGTGTTTGCCAGAGTTTGAGAGATGGTACAATGAGTCTTTCTTGTTTCCCGATGAAGTGTTGTCAGTCTTGGAGACGGGACCAGTTCGACCAGGTCACATACCTGTGGACAAAGCTTTGACACTGGTCAGTAACACTGCCATGTGCACTTGGGACTTAATTAACGGCTGCTCAAACAGAGTCTAAAATTGCATTTTGAGTATATTAAAACTGTAAAAAAAAGGTTAAATTTTAAATAAAACTGTTTACTATGTTTCTGACCCAATGGAGGAAACAGACAGTAAAACGGTAATATTTTAAACATTGGTAAAATTCTTTTTTTAAAACATTACAAAATCATACAGATTTGGAACTGTAATGGATATACTGTCTATCAATGGGCACTTTTTTTTTTTTTTTTTTTTTTCTTTTAAATTTTAATACCAAAGATCTCCAGATATCTTAGTCTGCATTGAACCACTAAATTAGAACATCTCAGGAATGGTTTTACATGTTTATTGGAAACAATGTAACAAGCAAAAACTATCCAGAGTTTGATAACGTGAGAGACTTGTTCAAAGTGCTTGTGTCAGATGTTGTATTACTGGACAGATTGATGAAGAGCAAAGGGATAGTCTCCATCACAAGCATGCAGACAGTACGGTCTCGTTTTATAATGCCTATAAAAGGACTCTAAAGAGGGTAAGACATTTCTACACACCTGATACTAGCTTTCATTATTCAGCACTGATGCTGAATGCAATGCTAAATGTATTTAACTAATTTAAGTTTCATTTACAGAGGGGAAGCAGACGGGTGTATCGAAGTCCAGAGTCTGTGAGGGGCAGCAGGAGTAAAACAAAACTCCCAATTCTCTCAGTGATCTGATGAAGGTCTCTGTATGATCAGTCTGTCTCCAGATTGCTTGACGCTTCCTGAAGAGCGTTTGAAATCAGTCGGACATATAAAAACATGCTTTATCATGTGCTAATCTACCCTTAAACTTGTTAAAATATAAAGACAATCTGTCTTTAAAGTGTTTGGATAATTTTTTCAGTTTCTGAAAATAAAGTATACCGTGTATTTAACTGTACATTATTATTGTTAGTTCTTTGTTAGAAATTTTTTTTTTTTTAGTTTACACTTTGCAATATTTTTCACTTTGAGAAAAGCGTAGTTTGTTCTAACCAAAGGCAAGAACAACCTCAATACATCAGGTTGTTAAATGAAAAGTAAACTTTATTATTCCTGAACCACAAAATAGACTTCTTTGGTTGTACAAATTCACTAGTTACAGTCCTGAATGAGCTCTATCCCCAGACCTTTAATCCCACCCTCCCCTTTAGCAAAAAAAACAAAACTCCTTCCCAACAAGAAACCAAGACAAGAAAACAATGAGAGATCAAACTCTTTTGCTTTGAAAAAGTAAAAATGTAGTGAATCCCATTATCCCATTGGTTACAGAAAACCAACTTCTTTTTTCTCAAACTACAATTTTTAAAAAATACAATGATGAGCAATCCCAAACTGTTATTAATCAAAACTGAATTTCAGTCGATGAGAGCAACACAAAAGCTAAGATTAGTTAAAAACAAAAACGTGTTTGACAGGCTTATCGGGACACAGTGTTGATGGCAGCTATGGTGGTGAACAACTGATTTGAGAACAGTGAAATAAAACTGTTTATTTGAAGGAATAATAAAAGTCTATCATATTAGTCCTCACACAGGATTGACAGTAAAATTGCAAAATTGCAATAAGCCAATATACAAACACAGGGATCAGTCAGTCAAGACCCTGGTAGAATCATCTATACCCTCCAGACTGTAGTTTGGTCTTGGGGCAGAAGGCTCAGATTCAACTCTGATTTTTGCTTTTTTAGCATTTATACATTATTCACAAATGAGCTTTTCAGTGGCTTTAAAAGTTCAACTATTTAAAGTAGATTAGAAAACATCTACTACCTTCACACACCTGTCATAATAAGAGAAAGAAAAGATATGAGAAAGATTCTAAATGCTTTCAGATGATTCGATTTCCTCCTGCAAACGGTACCATATATGTATGTATATGGATCGATAAAGTGAGGTCTGGCAAATGAAGAGTGGATTCTCTACTCTGGTCACTCTGTGTAGCAAAGGGAATGATTCAAGGCATACATGGCCCAGAACAAAAAGCAGAAATAAAAACAGAGGATGCATTTTAGTGTCCTTGAGGAAGAGGGTCACCAAAGTCAAAAACACATCTTGTGAAAACACTGTCCACTTCATTTTACTCTACTAGTTCAGCAAAGGAAGACTAAAAAGCAATGAAAAGGTTTAGAATGACGCTACTCAATACAGTAGGTCAGACTTTATGATATGGCATGATCATACATATTACCAAAATGTTTAGAACAGATCTTTATATAAGGTCAGATGCAACCTTTCAAAAATATTACATTCATTTGCACCACCTTAAAAAAAAAAATATTTTGATATGGATATAAAATGGAAATAAAGCTTTATGCCAAGGCCTCATCTTCAGTTTTAAAATGTTGCATGCAAGAAAATTTATCCCAAAACCAAATATCTAAATTTGTCAGAAAACCACAAATAATCAGCTTATACATGTCAAAAAGCCTCAATTTGTTCCTCTATTGTATTGGAATCCCATAGATTAAAAACAGTATATTACATTAATAAATTACATTTAAAAAGGAATAAAAACGTTTTTCTGATTGTGAATTAAAGCAACAAAAGTGAAAGTCTGGCTTACATGGGGCAGTGAAGGTAGCAGTATGTTGTCTCCCAAATCAAGAACACGATTACATTTAAATAGCTCCTTTTCTGACTTTCCACAATTCCATTTCTACAGGAGGTTTCCAAAGTGTTTAGAAAGAAACCAACAATATCTCTTAAAATAACTCTGACAGACAGAAAACTGGGTAAAATGTGTGAACCAATCAGCCATCATCTGGACACCTCATAGTAAAATCTGAGCAACCCTTTTCAGCTGAAAAGGCAAGACTAGTGTTTGGGAGACTCGCGTCCCAACCTGTGTCATCAGCGCTGAAATAAAAGTGGTTTAATATCTGTGTACAATGCGTATTTCAGAGCATTCTATGCCATGTGTGGCCTCTCGTAGCATTAGATGATCACTATGTGTGTTTTCTCTTCACAGTTGAGATACATTAGTGTATGAGTGTATGGTTATGTGGGCACAGGAGCCTCCAGGCTGCGGCGGCCCTGTCGTAGTTTGCGCTTGTTACTGTAGAGAGCCATCTCCTCTAGAGCAGATGTGGTGGCCACAGGAACTTCTGGATCTACAACAGACACTGAAATGAAACAAACAACAAATGTATTAAACAATGCACTGTAAAAAGTAGCTGCCGTCTTTGATAGTGCACATGTAAAGCATCCCTTCATCCACTGAAAATAAGAAATTTGCAATCACGGGACTGCTTCTGAAATGAGAATTTATATATGCTTCTATATCAGGGGTGGTCAAAGTCGGTCCTGGAAAGCCACAGTCCTTCAGAGTTTAGCTCCAACCCTAATCAAACCCTTGATTATCAAGTTAAATCAAGGTGTAAGCCAAGGGTTACTAGAAAGCTACAGGCAGGTTAGTTTTTAATCAAGGCTAAAGTAAAACTCTGCAGAACTGTCTGTCCAGGGCCGACATTTCATACCATCCCCATGCCTTTTTAATGCATGTAGATTTCAGGTTGAATCCCACAATCTCCCGCAAAGCAGTGATTTAGGAGAGCCATTCGGTGCATAAGCTGAAAGGCAGAGCTGCACACCATGCAGAAAAACCCCTTGCAGAGCACTGATCACATCCGGGCACCTTGAGTACACCGTTTTTGAGATATATATATGCACTGTACAGCAATGCCTTCTGGATTATGAAATCAATCCCTATTTTAATAAAAGCTGCAGTGACAGATCTCCTGTTAGACATACAAACAAAAGGTTCACCCATTTTTCAAAATATAAAACATGCAAGCTCAGAAAAATGAATTTGCAATAACCAGCTGGATGCTGCTGACCTGACATCTAATCAATATTAGATGTACATGTTTTGTTTTTTTGTAATTTAAAAGCACCTTTGCCATTATCTTAAATTGAACTTTAACTTGAAAGTTAATCTTTGAATCAAATAATTTAATAACACTTAAATGTAATCTTTAGCAACTGAAATGTCACATAGCAAATGTACATTTGAAATCATTTGCTTTAATAAAAATTGTAACAAAAACAATTAGCTTACAATTGTTTGAATTTTAATATCAGTGCAATCTTGTTACCTACTGTGTCAGTCAATGCTGTTACACATTACACCAAACAGATTCACTATAACACCAATGGTAATATTACGGCAAACAGCAGCATGTGGCATCACATTCAGACTGACAGAACCGACATGCAATTAATATCGTCAGGATGTGCTGCAGGTAAAATTGTTTGCCAGAGATGTTAGAGAACACACGTATTTTGAAAAATCGGTAGAACACTTAAACAAGTATCCTTGATTCTCTAAAAACAAGTCGAAGAATGAAAGCACAGAAACCCACTGCTCATCTGAACCTCCTCCAGATAAGTTTTGGCCCATAAAACAACTGCAGTACAGCAGGCTTCTTATAAAAAAACCAATGCATATGCACACACACAAACACACAGATCTCCTACCAAAATTAGAAGAACACTTATCCAAGGAAGTCGCCTGTGTCAAGAGGATAATAACTGTGAGCCAACTGAACACATCACATAAAGATAGCCTGTAGACTACAGCACTGAACCACACATGAGGAGATCTTACCTGGGTTACTGGAGGCATCATCCATGAAGCGAACGTCATCCCCTGCACCAGGAGACTGCAAGAGAGAGACAGAGCATGAGAAGAAGAAACAGAGCTCAGTCAGAATTCACCCGATCATCTCTTTCTTACCGCCAGAACAGACAACCGAAAGAGTGAAACCTTAGGCGTCTCCCAAGAATAGCTCTTTTTGGCTGAATTGTTGGGTATAAATAATTATATTTTCTCATTCAGTCTAAAAAAGACACATGTAGATGACAAGATGATATCTTTTCAATGGCAGAGAGATTGTTTGGATCAACATGCTCTTGATATCTGAACCATAGAGCTGTTCTGGGACACACCTCTTCACCTTCACCTGACCAGAAAACACTTTTTAAAAGGGAGCTGATGCTAAAAACAGTCCAAAAAGACTCACACCACTGCTGCGGACAGACTTACTGAGGCACATCTAGATTAAAATGCTTGCAGATTCCTGTTTCATGTCCATAAAAGCTGCAAATTGCTCCTCTGTTAGAGAGCCAGGGACGTGCTGTTGTTATAGGTTTGGCCTAATAATGCTGTTAATGGCTCAATAATTACCCACATCACAACCTTTACCATCTTCTTCACCTGATCTTTTAAGAAATGGATAAAAATTTGTAACATACTAACCTCTGCTTTTCACAAAGTCCAATGAAAACTTCACACAACAGTCCTTCCAAACACAACACAGGCATGCTGTACAAACCTTCACCCCCACCAAAAATGTGTTGCCAACAAGTTCTTTCATTTCGTCTTTTCAAAGGCTCGAAAAACCCTCTGCAAACCCCTAAGAGCAGTCAGGGTGAAGGTGCTGCTTTCACACATTAAGTCACATAACAACAAAAACTCACAACACACAGTCAAATCATGGCAGTCTCAAAAGGCCACCAAATAACATAAGGATTCACCTGGCTTTGCTTCAATACTAACTGACTGACTAGCTGGTATTTGAAATAACCTGTTTTAACAGTCCAACAAATGTCTAGGTTTTTAAGGTGATTTTTAAATGGGAACTTACACTACAGCTCAGGAGTAAAAGTGTTACAATTTAAAAAGCCTCTTTTTCTATTTTAATACCTTTTCAGATGTAATTATTATTCAAATGTCATTATTCCAGTATTCAGTGTCACATGATCCTTCTCAGAAACCATTCTTACATGCTTATTTGTTGCTCAAGACACATTTAAATTTAAATTAAGATAAACAGAAAGTGAAATAGAATAGTATATATATATATATATATATATATATATATATATATATATATATATATATATATATATATATATATATATATAAAAGTCTTTAATGTAAAAGATTCATTGGTGGAATACAGTGATATTGTATTAAATATAAGTCTTTTAAATAGATGACGTTTGGAATATATATATATATATATATATCATTTTAAGCTTGATTAATGATGTTATTACTGGCCTCCACCCACTACCCTGAATTTAAAGTCAAATAAATAAGAAGTTCAGCATTAGTTTTACATTCCAAAGAAAGAGCTGAGGATTGCATATTTAATTAAAGGATTTGCTGGAAAAACACAAACTAAAAACAACAAAAAAATTCTCACAGATTTGGTGGTCTTTTGGTCTGGTATCAGAAGAAAAGTATTGCAACATTAAGAATCATAAAAATGACTTCACCCCACATGCCCAATTTCCCTTCATACAAAGATCCAGAAACACAACCACAAAACACCAAAACCAAGAGACACAAAGTTCCTTTGTCCCCCTGCTTCCCTAGTAGAGCTGTCTCTCCCAGTGACACCACGTGGAACAGCCACATTCAACTCTTTTACTCAATTTGATAAATCAAAAGAATGGCGTTCAGACATGCTGCAGGAGTCAGACCGGTTCGGCTGAATGTGTGTTATTAGCATGAGACTGTACAAAGAGCGGAGAGAGGGAGAAGACAACGCAAACATGTTCTCCTCTTGAGTGTTTTAGTGCATTAGTATGTTACCCCACGTTCTGGATCAATGCAAAGCCCATGGAACCAAATTGTAAACCCCACCTCTACGCTACATCCGCAGACCCAGAAGAGAAGCACATGGTACTGACAATGTAAGTAGATTAAGAACAGGATGTGTGTTAAGCTGTGGAAATGATCCTCAGAGCCGAAAACTAAACCCAGATCGCTGACAACTATGATCCAGAATGATGCTTAAAGCTGCAGTCGCACGAATGACCATGCTGCTCACGCCGGGCCCTGACAGCTCAGTTTCATCTAGTTATCAGAGGGGCCAGGGAGAGAAGGAGCAGGGGAGCAGGGAAAGCCAGGAGGACAGGAAGGGATCGGGCAGGCTGGACTCCTTGACGCTTTGCATGCAGGCAATACCTGAATGTCGTAAACGGGTTTGGAAGAAGGAATGGCAGCAAATTGTCGGTAGTCAAACTTCTTTTCTGACAGGGACTAAAAGGACAGCAAACAGGCATAAGCAGTGGAGAGATGGAGAGAGAGAGAGAGAAGGGGGGGTGGGGGTCAATATCGCAAAAGAGAGATGGCAGGATGGATGGAGGGAAGGACAGAGGGTGAGAAGCAGAGATGTGTAAACGTACAAGAGGAGAAAGGACAACAAAGAAAAGAGATAAAGGAAAAGTTCATGGATGTTGCTCTATATGCTATGAATATGACTGTTAGAGTAAAGAATGTCTTTATCAATGAAAGTGAGTGAATTTGTCTCCCAAAACACTGGTGATTCAAAATGTGCTGTTTGCTTTATACGGAAAACAAGAAAAAAAAACAAAAAAAACAATGGTCTCATACCAGTCTGCCAGGTGAAGTCACTGCCCGTGGACTGATATCTGTTTAGGAAACAACAATGAATATATTCAATACAACTGTCTCTTAAAAAATTACCCATAGTAACACACAGGAGAGAGTACTCTGCCAGTGTTTTACTGACAAAAGTAAATGAGATCTTTACCTTCCATTGGTGTAGGAGAGGGTGTGGGTGCAGGGGACGGAGACTCTGATAGCTGATCCAACGTCCCACGCTTCTTCCCCTCTTTAGACTTGGCAATGACCATCTGGGCCTTCAAAGCATCCTGCTCTAGAGACTTCATCCTGGAAAGAGAGCGAAATACAGTCAGTCAATGTAGAGAGTGAAAGAAGAAATACAAACGGTGCGTGGAGAGAGACAGCATGAGAGATGAAAGATAAGCAGAGGTGCTGTGCACACTGACTGGTTAATACAGGAGAACCAGTTAATTTGATGAAGGCTGTCAAAAAATGTGCAAAAGTTATGACAGAATCACAAACTAGAGATGCACCGATGAGCTTTCATGCTGTTATTCAAACGTGAAAGGTCAAGGGGGAAGTATACTATATAGGGACTATAGGAACTAATTTTCCAATTATTTATTGAATCTGCATTTTTGGGTGTTATTCTAATGTCGTATTAACTTTCTTTTTCAGAGCACAAAAATTGTCTAAATAAATGGCAGACATGAGTGACCATATTTAACAAAAAGATGCAAAAGTACCAAAGTGCTCCAATACAACTCATGACCTATTTTCTAAGGACAAAGTTAGTGCAGGGTGAGTAAATAATTTTAACAATACATTTTTTTGGATGAACTATCCAACCAACTAAGCCAGCCAAGATAATTAGCTCTACTAAACTTCCCTGGAGTTAGTCTCAGTATGACACACTTAAGCCTGGCTCACACCACAAGATTTTTAGTCTGATTTAGCCCCGGTATTCCCCTCCTGAGAATAAAAAAATAAAACAAAAAACAAAGCATCGGTCTTGATGTTCAACATCAATCATCTATTACCGAAAGGTGCTAGCACACTAGCTTTTGTTAACTCACTGAAATCAAATGACGAACGCGAGATCACGTGAACAATTATCTTGCAGTGTGTAATGCACCATGATGTAGAAATCAATGTCTGTGCATGCATTCGAGGAAAGACCATCTGCAAAGATTCTCCTTATGTTTATGCTACAACCAGATTTTTATAATCTGTTAGGATTTTAAAACTCCTGTAGTGTGAGCCCAGCTTTAGTTCATGCACAGACTTATATTGCAAACCAAAATTATTCAAATATCCCAAAAGCTCTCTCAAGCTCTCATCTTTAACAAGCGTGTTGTTACTGTTGTATCATTTCAAATTTAGCCAAACCTAAAGATCACTTAAAAAAAAAAAAAAAAAAAAAAAAAAAAAAAAAAAAAAAAAAAAAAAAAAAATTACCTTGCAATGTGGAAAAAACAATGCCGAAATCTGTTATACTGAATATTTCTTAAGTGAACTCTGACTACATGCGAAATGTGAGATTTTAACATGTTGTAATGTTAAAAAACTTTTTATGGAAGCTTGTTTCCACCACCACAAAGAGATAAGAAATTACATATTTATTTTTACTCACTAGTGGAAATAGGCTTCCATAGCTTTTACATAAAGGTTTTTAAGTTCCTGTTATAGACAAACTAGTATCAGTGCACCTCTAATAAAAAGCAACTTGAATAACGACAAAAGAAAAACGTATGTCATTAGGACAATACAAGACCTTTACTTTCACACAGATGGGAGGCAAATGTGAGTGAGCAGAGAGAAAGAGAGAGTGTGCTACCAAACTGAATAATAAATAAAATAGCACACGTGCAGAAGCAGTAGTGGGTTCTTGTAGGACACGTTCATTTAGAAAAAGCCTGTTCACCCTTTACACACTATGCACTATAAAATGTCCACAAGCACCAAGCACCCCAAACGGTGTCAAGCATCACAGCTAAGCCCCCATGATGCTTTCTGGCTGTTAAGGGCAGACCTGGGCTGACAGGAAGAGGAGGAGCAGGAAGTGGGAAGGGCTGCAGCGTTGCCTAGAGAGGCCCTCACACGGGACTGGTAGAGCCGCTTAGCCAGGTCTTGCTCATACTGCCTTACGTCCTCCTCTAGACCATAAGGCCTTTGGAGCAGCAAGTAAGAAAGTAGAGGATAGAAGATGGTAACACAAAGAAAAGGAAAGGGAGGAAAGAGACTACAGATGAGAGAAGACACTCTGAAACGGACAGTAAAGATTAAGAAGGGAAGGTCTACATTGAAACTCAGGGCCTTTGAAGACAAATCCATAATATGAGATATGTATTTAATTTTTAAATACACATCTGGTTTGTGGATTCCAAAAAAATGTGGAAATGGCTTTCGAAAGCCCTGTTCTTTAAGGGGAAGGTAAAAGTAACACAAGCGGACAGCTCTTTAGAGATCAGCACAGAAAAAAAGGACGATACTGGAATAAAAAAACGCTTCTCTTCTGATGCATTTCCAGAAACACATTCTCTGTGGTCTTCATACCTAGCTGCTCTCCACATGGCCCTCTTCTCAGCCTCCAGGGCTCGTTTTTCAGCCGGGGATAGCTCCTTGTCCATGGCGACCGCAAGCTCCGGGCTCTGCATGCGTAATCTGTCTTGATGCCTGCGCTCTGCTTTAGCCGTCCGAATAGGAGCCACAGATTCGCCAGGATAAACTGGGATCAAACTGTAAAGAAGAACACTGGGTCAAGCAATTTAATCACGACCCCAAAAATGTACAACTGTATAGCTCTAGGTTTCAGTGTTCCATACCCTGTCATGGAGTTGGGTCTCTGCTCCAGTCTGAAGCTGTCCTCCATTGAATTCCGCTGAGAGTCTCCCTTACCGTCCACGGACGAAGGACTGCGTTAAAACATAAGTATAATTTTATTACTGTTAAACGCACCTTTTGAATAAATTTTTTTAAAGATTTTTTTTTTAAGTTTTTAAAAATATACAAAACATTTTTTGTTTTTAAATTGCCTTTTTGTTTCATATTATTGTTTAACCAAATAAATATCTTGTTTTTATACATTTTTCTTATATACTACTTTTAAAAACAAATGGTCTATATTTGTATGTAATTATTTTAATAATCATAGATAGCAGAATTCTAGATATAGAGATTGTGTTTTACAAATAAAATGATCAAATGTAAACGTAAAACCCACTATCAAACAAAAACAACAAGCAGGTTTGAAAAACGTGTAGCTGACCCTGAGCTGCCGCAGTGGCTGGGCGGTGTGGCACACTGCCTCGGTGATGGGGAACTGTGGCCTCCCAAGCTCTCCACCTTGTACTCCACACCGTCAAAGATGACCTTTCCGCGAGCCTTCATGTCTGCCACCTGCTTCGCTAGATCTTCCTCCTCATCCTCATCCTCCTCATCTTCATCCAGCATATACTCTCGTGCCTTCTGCTCAAATCGCTTTGCTGAGGAACGTAATTGACAAACTATGTAGCCTGATTCAACAACGAACTCAAGCCTACTGTAGCTTAACACCAACAACTAAACAGACAAACCTTCTTCCTCTCTCATTTTCTTCAAGTCATCTTCTCCCACAAGTGAGATGCGAGGTTTGGGTTTGTCTGGTGTCTGCTGCTTCACATCAATCTCAAAATATTTCTGCCGGTCTCTGAAGGAGCGCTGCTCTGGGCTGTCTCTGCCAACAGAGGATGGGGTCTGGGAGAGAGCGAGGATTCAGATTTTAGAACAATTGTAAAGAACACTATATGAGCAACCAAAATGTACATGCACTGACATGCAAGAGCAAGTCCCATTAATTCTGAAATTCAGACAATGATTATTAATTTGCACAAGGATGCCAAAACTTTGCTGATCCACCACCTTTATGATGATTGCATAATGCGCTGCCACTGCAAAAAGATTTTCAAATTTCCGTTCTCCTGAAGCCTCTTCTCACCAATAATAATTGCTTTGATTTAGAACAGCGACCGATCACATCCCAATATTTTACCACAACCCAGGCTACCATGGGTTTCTTGACATTGCGGACACAATTTATGGTGCGTCTTTGTTGCAGTTCAAAGCGACACATACACCTGCACCACCACCCCTCAAGTTTAGATGAATCTGAATCGCCAGAGTGGTTCTGCTGGAGATCAGGTGGGTACCTTTGACTCCACTGAGGGGCGAGACAGGCGTGGCACAGCTGCCAGGCTTCTGTACTCACGGCGGTCAGATGAGAGGGAGGGACGAGGCCTGAGAGGACCACTGCCCTCACCATCAGCCTCATCCATAAACACATTATTCAGCTCAGGCTGAAAGACCCATCATGTACAGAATATCAACACCACACTTGCAGACAATATTGTGTATTGATTTATGGTGAGACAGTATGCACCAAAAAAAAGAGTTATGGGTCAGGCTCTTTCAAAAGTCATCATAATGTAGAGCAGTGGTTCCCAACCACGTTCCTGGAGGCCCCTTAACACTGCACATTTTGCATATCTCCTTTGTCTAACATACCTATTTCAGGTCTAGGGGTCTGAATCAGGTGTTTTTGATTAAGGACTAATAGAAAACAGGCAGTGTTGGGGGGCCTCCAGGAACATGATTGGGAACCACTGATGTAGAGAAAAGGTTGGAATACACTACATAACTTTTAAATTGTAAGCGCAAAATGTATCAAGCAGTGGCTGTTTAAAAACAGTGGGTAATTCGCTCATTGATTTGCTGATTCTGTTGGCAAACATGTTTATAGTGAATTATATATTCAGCATCTTTCTTGCTAGAACAGCAAAAATAGACAGTGAAGACTTCAGAAGTAATTCAAGTGCAGTCTCATGCGCTTGCTGCTGCTGCTCTTTGTAATAATTAAAACTACTTAAAATGGTACATGGAGTATGAATTTGTATGTTTACTACAGAAGTGCTAAAAATGTATTTAAGAGATTGACAGACCAAGTCGATTGGCTTAGTTTGGCCCGCCTGCAAAGTTCAAACTTCAAGCTATGCCTATGATTAAAAATGGGCTCAAAATATCAAACATATTCTGACTGAAGAGCACCTGAAGCTTACAAATTGGGAGGCTATCATACACTCGAAAGAAGTCATATAGTGCATTCCAGCTTTAAAATATCACTTTAAAATGATACAGATTACAAATGAAGACATACCTCTGGTGACAGTTGCTTTGCGCTGACATTGTTGCGCGGAGAGTAAAGATCCTAACAAATGAGAGTGAAAAGGAAAGACTCAGTCGAGACACTTTACAGAAACAAACCTCAGACACAAGACTTGGGTTGGACAAGAGGAAACACTTCACAAACAGCAAGGAGTCAAATATAAAAACCAACATCAAACAATCAAGTGACTGATGAATGACGCACATCTGTGTCCCTGCCAGAAGAACTCCTGGATTCGACACCACCATGAGTGACTCATGCACAACGACAGCAAACAAGCTCCCAAAGGAACAAAAAGTCCAACGAGAAGACGAAGCACTGGATGACGGGGGAACCACAACATGCTCACAACCTCGAGGAGCATTTCTCCTACCTGTGGGGGATCCAGTACGGCCAGGGAGTGTGGCACAGCTGCGAAGGCCTTATATACCTGCTTGATATTGATGGGGTATTCCTCGTGTGTGTCAGGGGATGGGGCACGAGGCTGTACGAGGGGTCGGGGAGGTTGAGGACGGAGGGGGTGGAAGAGTAGAAAAACAGACAAGGACATAAAGGATGGAACAGCTAATGAGAGACAGAGCAGCAAAGGCAGAGAACAGGAGGAAAATGCAGGGCTAGATCGCATGCAGCCCGCGATTGCGATCATGTCAATGAAAGAATGGAGGGAGAGGAGAGAGTTTGATAGTATGAGGGAGGTATGTGGTTATGGTGACGACTCGGGGCAATATTTTGGTTTACACCGGTATCCTGAGATAATGTGAGTGTAAACCTTGCTGTGCGAACAATGTGGTTTACGTGATTAGAGAAAGAAAAAAAAATCCAAAAGAGGCTCTTTTGATAGAAAACAGGCACAATGTTACTTGCAGTGAGAAGTTGATAAGTCTGTTTTTTGTTAAACAACCCGTTTCTTTGACCTGGATTATGGTGCGACCGTTTGTAAGGCTTAACAGGCACAATTGGAATGCATATGGAGGAAATAAAACAACAGTTGCGTTCTGTTGGTCTTTAGGCATTGGTAACTGAGGATGAAAGGGGGCCTCATTATGGTTCAGACAGTGGTGAGGGATCTTACAGTGGTCTGAGAGTTGATGGGAGAGAGGCCATGCTGGAAAGGGTTTGGACTGCTGTGGCCATCCTGACTGGCTGGAGACACAGCGGGTCGCACCCGAGAGAGAGGCTGGATGGCACCAGGTTTAGTCTAGAGAGGGGGGAAGGAAATAAATAAATAAAAAAAAATAAATTCACCACAATGAAATACTCACATCAATATTATATCATGTACTTGCTCTAGTATAGTTTACAAGTTATCTGCATATTGGACACTCACAGATGAATTATCCTTGGTGTTTACGTTTGAAGGGAAATGAATGTTTGACTGAAACAAAAAAAAGAGAAATATGAACATGATAAAATTAAGAGGAAAAAAACTCACATTAGCTTTCAGAACTGCTCGAGACTTGGGCTCATATTAAATTATATGAGTGTTCAAAAGATTGGGGTCAGTAAGAATTTTTCTGTTAAAAGGAATTAATAATTGTATACATGTATTAAATTGAACAAAGTAACAGTAAAGATGCAACATTTCTACTCAAGAATCAAAAAAAAAAAAAAGAAATTCCACAAAAACATTTAATTATGATTTCTGAAGGATCATGTAACACTGTGTATATTTTCAAAAAAAAATTCTGGGGTAACAAAGAAAATGTTTATTGCAATAATATTTCACAGATCTTTCAGTATTTTTCTTTAAATGCATGTAGCCTTGGTGAGCATACGAGACAAAAACCTACAGAACCCAAACCTCAGAACAGTAGTGTATATTATGTTACATATACTTCATATGATTCACAAGGCCACAGTGTTAATTTACCAAGCTGTAGTTACACTCTCAATTGCTTGGTTTGGTGGAAATACTAAATAAAAGTCAAGCATTTCACTGCTGCAGAGAGCATGAAAAGCAGGACATGCTCAGAGTTACACAGGCCCGTACTCCATTCGGCTCTTAGCATCTAATGCAAAGCCAAGTGCAGCTAATGCAAGCCACACAAGGGCTAGTCAGCCCACTTACATATCGAACGTCCCTTCCAAGCATCACAGAGGAAGATTTGTGGGACTGCTGAGAAATATGGAAATGTCATGACGAGGGGCGGAATGAGAGCACATGGGCCATCAACCTAATGAACATGTAAACTAGGTCTGCCTTTAAGCATGCAAAACACCTGCAAAAATCTGTACAGGCTTATCCATGGTAATGTTTGACAGTCACAGAAAAACAAACGAGAAAAGAAAGGGCTGATGATGAAAAGGGAGTAAATATGCTCTGAAATGTGTAATGTACCAACCTGTGAATTGTGTGGAGAATGTGCAGCATCTCGGACAGGACTGTCGATTCTGTGAGGCTCAGACGGTGAAGACTGAAATACAAAGAAAAGGAACAACCATCAAAAACATGTCAGAAGAAGCAAAAAAAAAATTTAGGTCAGTGAAATATTATCTCACAAAGCAAGATTAGCTCAGCTGTTTCCAATATGCAAAAAATGGCCAAATTACATACATTAAAGGAATAGCTCACCCAAAAATAAAAATTATGTCATCATTTACTCAACCTCAAGTAGTTCCAAATCTGTATGAATATCTTTGTTCTACCAAACACAATTTTGAAGACGGTTTAATTTTTTTCCTACTATGGATGTCAATAGTGACAACACAGCCTGGTTACAAACTTTCTTTGGGCAGAACAGAGAAACTCATACAGGTTTGGAACTACTCGAGGGTAAGTAAATGACAAATGTTATTTTTGCTTAAACCATTCCTTTAAGAATGAACAATCATTTGCAATTTTAGAAGTTTAAGCAGTTTATCTTGATTTGAGAATAACATTAAAAAGCAAACCATAAACAACAGTCTTAAGCAGGTTTTAATATACTTGCACATTGCAGTTGTTTTATTTCTTGCTTTTACGATGTGATTGATGACAAATGTGTTACATTACGTGCCACAGATCATTTGAAATCAAGCAGTGGTGCCATAAAATGTATTTTTTCCAAACAGTGTCAAGAATGTCATGCAATAGAAAAGAGTACAATGTCTCAAATGTTACTTTAGAAACCATGGTGTTTTATATTCCTGGAAAATGGTTGGTGGCCAGTCTGTATTTAAGGTGAGAGGCCTTAACCCCTCACCCTTTTTGTTAAACACCTGTTGACTTTACATTCAAAGCATTCTCAGTCTCTTTGGGAATGTTCAAATGTCGTTGCACACATTACAAGGTCCCATTTTTGTATCCGTTTCATTTTCAGCTTCAGACGTTTTCTAAATATAGGAAATGTGTATATAGACGTACATTTCAGTGAAACAACCTGAGGGCCTTTTCAAAGACATCTGTAAATCTAAAGCAGCAGAGTAGAAAGTAGAAAATCTGGACAGAATTTGAGGTTGAAGTGCTATGTTAACTCTAAATAGCTACTGATGACACACCATGCTTGACCAGAAAACACACTCAGTCAGAAAACACGCTCCCAAGGCTGCTTGCCTTGCTGTACAACCAGGGCTGCAGCTGCCCATGCCTGCCATAACCCACAGGTGGCCCTGATAAAATGCGCTCCTCAGGACGGCAGCCTTTGCTCTTGCGATTAGCCAAAAGGAAAGGATTTTCACTAAAGCAGATTGGCTGGGAGTCCACAAGACATTCTTCTTCCTCTTTAGCTTCTTGTGGGACTCCTTGAGCTGGGAGGGGGTCCCATGTGTCGGCTTGGGGAGGTTTTGAAGCCGCTGAATTTGCGGCTGGGCAGACTGGAGATGAAGGGAGGGCAACGGGCTCTACATTGTACATAGAAGCATGGACTTTCTCAAAACCCAGGGGGTCTACGGGGACAGCCGGCATGGCAGCCTCCATTGTGAAGAACGTAGCAAAGGAGGGAGAAAACTGAGGAATGAGAGAGAATATGGTCGACAGAGACAAAAGGGAGAAATAATATGAGATGGAAAGAAAAACAAGTAAAAGAGCAGAACAACTAATGATATACAAAAAGGAGGAACAAAATGACATGGCACAACACAAAAAAGATCAGAACAAAGCAAATGTAAAAGCAAAGAAATTAAAAGCAGTACAAAATGGAATGAATGGATTTAATCTGGCAGAGTTGGAAGAAATAACAGCCATGCTAAAGTCACAATCCTCTACCGGTCACGCCAATTCAGATGAGTGAGGAGCTAAATACAGCTATCCCATCATCCTGAGATATCTCACAGTAGACAGTCACTCAATTCAGAAGAGCATCTGCATTGAATTTGACAACTGTGCTCTAATGTAGACTTTGCTGACATTTTTTTTTTTTACTTCAGAATTAGTTTATAAAAGTACATTTATTTCAGATTTGTTTCAACAGCTTTACTCAAATGAGCAAAAAATGTTGTTTAATAGTTTTAGTTAACAATAACACTACTCTTTCAGTGTTGACAGTTAATGCATTTTGCTTTAGTAGGGAGGTATTTACAGTTTAAAAATGTTATTCAAAATTATACACTACCACGAATGCTTGTTTTACACACAACCTAATAGAATAGTTACCACAATACACAAACATTTACCTAACCGTTACCACTATTAGAGAATTAAAAAAAACGTGTTATGAAACTGTACATTAGATTCTTGTCTCAGAAAAACAATTCAGGTGCAATTAGTGGCACACTGTGATGCTTAAGATGCGACTGTTGCATACAACTAATAGCCTCATACCGATAAAAGCTTCATTTAATGGAGCTTGAGCAGATAAAAGACACTACTCTGATCTATAAATAGCCGTGACTAAACTCTACTTCATATACCACAAAATCACGTGAGGTAGAAAACTGTGTGCTAGTGTTTCCCCTTTCGAAGAGCAGTCCTCCCCCTCTCCATTCCTCACTTGACTTTGCTAACAGCTGCTAGTGCTACGTAGGTTAAACATTTTCAGAAGAGAGACATAGGCTTAAAATGTTTATAAAGGACAAGGAATCTCTTGTAGTTTGTAAAAGCAAGTGTTAAAGTTCAAAGTACAACTATAGATAAAACATACTAAATATCACAGAAGGCAATAAATTATTGTATGAGGGATGTAATAACTAATAATGGCTTTAGTGATTAAATTCTAAATAAAAAGTTTTACACACACAAAAAAACAAACAACAACAACAACTAGTAAATAAAGTCAATATGAATGAGTGCTGAAGAAAAGACAGTTGTAAAGTAATAGCAGTGATACACTCACAGTAAGATGACCAGAGCAGATTCCAAGCGGCTTGACTCGAGATAACTTAACTGTCAAGATCCTCCAAGGGTCCCTTCATCCTCACAGGCCACACCCGCCCATTAAATCATTCAGCCAATCAACTCATAGCACACATTTTAAAATAACTTGAGCTACTGTCAGCTGTCGGCCAGCACCTCCCCCTCACTCCAGCTCAAGCACCGGCGAATACAATCTGTATTCTGTCAGAGGTATTGCTGGAATGACATCCAACCCTGCTGCTGCTAAAGACCAAAGCCAGCAGCTGGACTGCTTCACCTTTGGCACAACTAGCAAAAGCAGCACTAATGGACAAATGTATAGCTTGACCTGATAGGCTTTTAGAGGACCAATATGCTAAGCGTTCAAAAGCAAGGAAGGAAACATTACAACGTTTACTTACTCTATTAACTTTCTGTAGGCTAGTGGTAGGTAGAGCCGCCAGTGTCTTGTAGTCCAGTTTCAGTGGTCCAGTGCTCAAATTCTGTACAGAGAGGGTAAGAAAGAGCACAGGGAATTATCACTGTTCAATGAAAGAACCTATTCAAAAAAATAAAAAAATAAATCTTCAAAACGTTAATTAGATATTTGATTAAGCATGAGGACACTGGATCTAAAGAGCTTCTAGAGCTGAGAGGTTCAGATGCGACTCATTTGTTTCATGCTCAAGGTGACTGCTGGTCCAGTGTTCTGCTCCTGGAGCCCTACTGTGGGCCGTAAAGACAGGCAGGGCATAAAGCCTCACCTCAGTTTCCTCCTCCAGCAAACGAGTTGCCTCCTCGCGCTCCAAGCGCATACGCTCCTTTACCGAAAGAGGGAAGGCAAGGAGGGGGTGGGGGGATAAAGTTTGCCCAATCACGCACACACACATTTTGCCCACACAAATATGGACACACATACACACACACCAATGGCATTGTACAGATGGGAATGAGGTTTAGGTGATGCAAAATCATGGACGAATAATAAAACCAGGGACCATGAAGACACAAGGACATATTTAATGAAGATGATAAATGTAAATGAGCAGAAACAAAATGTGATGTTTAGAATGAGCAGCACCCAGGATCATTCAGAAGGGTTTGGGAGAAAAGAGGGACATAAGATAAGAGAGAGAGAGAGAAAAAGAGAAGGACAGATCCACATATATTAGTTGCAGTTATAGGAAAGATTTGGAAGTGGTTGTCATTTTGATAACTTATTCTTCTTCTTATTATAATATTAATATGTTATAGGGGAGGAAAGCACTGACCACTTTTTCCATCTCCTCCCGTTCCCACTGGGACGTCTCTCTCGCCATCTCCACTTCCTGCAGGAAAGGTCAGACAGACAGATGTTATTTTTCCATCCACTCCTCTGCTGTTACTGCTCTGTGTGATGCTTAGAGCTCACCTTCTGCATGATGTCAATCTCCTCTGGACTCATGTCTCTGTCCACTGATGAGATGCTCTCCATACTGTTCTTACGAACAATACCTGCTGCAAACGGGTTTGCAATAACACCAGGTGATGCCTGAAAGAAAGAAAGAAAGAAAGAAGCATATTAGAATAATTTCGATGAAATAAAATACAACAAAGACTTGAATAACGGCTGCTGAAAATTCACAATTCTACTGTTTTTACTGTAATTGTAATCAAATAAAACAAATAAGAGACTTCTTTTAAAACCCTATTCAAACCTCTGGTCAGTATTACATCTATAACAATTTAAGTCACAGTTGGACACCAGGGCAGATCTCATGTCCTCATGAGCTGTATAACTAGTTCTTTACCTCGATGCCTGCAGCATTTCTTGGGTCAAAGCCATCACACACAAGCATGACCAGGGAGTCCCCAGCAGCACGCAAGACCCTCACTGCTTCTGTGTGTGTCATACCCAGCAGACTGTTGTTGCCCACCTCAAGAATACGCATGCCCACCCGCAGTCGGCCATCTCGTGCTGCAGCTCCACTAGAGCTCACCTACAGCAGGGATTATATTTATATATTTATTATATATTCATATATTTTCTCATATATAAAAGTACTGATTACCTTAGAAATAAAGATGCCCTCATCTGTGGGGTCAAAGGGGTTGCCTGCATGGCCTTTAGCTCCGCCTCTGATGCTGATGCCCAGCTTTTCCCCAGGCTGCTTGAGAATGACAATTTCCTGCAAAATCACAGGAATGTTTTAGAGGGTATACGAGAATTAAGAGTTTCAAAAGTTTTGGAGATTGTGATCGTTACAAATCAAAAGTTGCTTTTTTTGATCATTACCCAAATTTCTTATTGCAGGCCATTTTGGCTGATTTTCAGGAAAAGACCAAATGTGAAATTTATGAGCCGGCGGTAAGCATCCACACTGCTCCTCTACTAATCGGTGTATGTATACCTGCATGCCAGGGGGCGAGGGATCTCTGCGCACAAGCATGCGGATCTCCTGCTTGTTGGAGAGCAGGGCTCTGACAGCTTCCTGATGCGTGGCGTGTCGTAGGTCGATGGTGTTCACCTCCAAGATACGATCGCCCACACGAAGTCCACTCTGGGAGGCCAAGCCATTGGGGATGACCTACCCGGAAACAAAAAGGTCAGAAATCCATTCATGCACCACTGAACAAAAATACCTAAACCTGCATTATACAACATGATTTGCTTTACCTTTGAGATGAACACCCCAGGCTCATTTATTCCAAAGGGGTGGCTGGCATGGTCGCTACCCCCTACAATGCTCAGACCCAGGGGACCACCAGCTTTGATCAATGTCACTTCCTGTCCAGACAGGAAATTCAAATGTATGGAAAAAAGACTACAGATTTTGCAGTAGATCAGATAAAACACACTGATAAATCTTCAAAATGAATCAATTATGAATGTGATTTTTATTTAAAAAAGTAGATTACCTTTTAAAATTTTGGGGTTTGGAAGATTCTTTTTTTGGGTTTGGTTTGTTATGAAAAGAAGTCTCATGATTATACAAACAAATGCTTAAAATACAGCAAAAACAACAGCAATGTTGTGAAATGTTGAAAACGGCTTCTTACTACTGCTTAAGAGCCCGTTAATTTTTATTCTAATAACAATTTTATTCTAATTTTCTGTGGAAACTGTGGCATTGTTTTCATGACTAGAAAACTAAAAAGAACACCATTTATTTTAAATGCTTTTGTAGCATGAAATGTCAATGTTGATTGATTTTAAATGTACCCTAGCTGAATAAAAACATTAATTTCTTAAAATATATGTAAATATGTATGCACATGCATCTTACGGACCCCAAACTTTTGAATGGTAATGGTCAATGCAGTTAATTGATTAGTTATTTGTAATGGAGATGCATCTTTTAGGCAAATCTACACAACTACATGAAGTGGGCAAGAATAAAAACATCAAGGGAACATTAATTAAATTTGAGTAAATTTTAAAAGGCCAAATCACATTCCTAACACAATAAATCCACTACTCAATGTTCATACCGTGCACCATTTTCTCTGTTGAGTGAGGCATTAAAACAGCAAAATGAAGCTGTTATGAGATTAAAACTACAGCATTTTTATCAGTTTTAAATATTTCCTCAAATGGAGAGAAACACACACTCTCTCTCCCTGAAGGTTCAAAGTCATTCCATTAAGTTCATATCTCACCTCAATGGGGTATTCATCCTCCATGGGGCAGTTGAGATGGTTTCCAAGCTGCTCATCTCCTTCCTCTTGCTCAGGTGAGTCAGACGGCTCTGGAGGAGGGGGTGAATGAGGTCGAGTTCGAGGGGAGGCGCCCCCTGCACTGGCCTGGTCCCGTTCGACCAGGAGGGTGATGGTGGGGGAGGTGCCGGTAAGCAGCGCTACTGCCTGGTCATGTCTGGCCTCTGTCATGTCTACACCATTGATCTGGAGCGACAGCCAAACACCAGAGGATCAGAGAGAGCCAAGAAGCCCAGAACGGGCATATGAAAGCCCCTCTTGCTTGTTACGTCTTATGCTCTTTTTAATTACTGTAAGTAGCATTTCATTTAGCTGGGTTATAATGGAACGTCCAGCTGATAGTTGAGAGATTTTTTTTTGTAACGGACTGATCTGGATCAGCCAACACAGAGCCCTCTCATGCATTCAAATAGAAAGTGATTTCCACTTCACCTACATATACTTGATTTTAAAAAACCTGGGTTCTCAGTGGAAAAATCATGCATCAAATCAAAATGTTGAAACACATTTGACCAAGGAAGTGAAAAGAGAAGGGAATGTGCAATAGGAGAAAGAGGAAGTGCTGGAGATGCTTTATGTAGCAAGATCATGTAGTGTGTTAGAGAGTTTAAAAAGAGCAGCTTCAAGAACACGGTGATCTAACTCCACTGTACTTTGTTATATTTCAATGTATTCCAGATCTCTCACATATACTTTAATTAGACGACCATGCATTCTAAAAAGTGAGCTTAGGACAAACTCAGGATTTATTACAAATTAGTTATAATGGTAACATGCTCTCTGGAAGTTTGATTACAGCTGTAGTAAAGCAATAAAACACCTTCTAAAAAAGTAAATGTAAACACTTTAGTCTTACTGAAAAAGCATCTGTTACTGGACAAAGGCATGTTACAATCAAACACAGACAAAGACAAAAGTCCCTGAGATTGAGCTGACATACAACCTGCATTTAATACTTGAAATATTGGATTATGCATCATTTTATCTATACATGAACAAACAGAGACTGTAACCTGACAACAACAACAACAAAAAAACCTGTCTCAACTTCATTATAACTTTATAAATACTACTCACATCACATTACTACCCACTACTACTAACTATAGTATTTTTTTTTTTAAATACTACTTAACTATGATCTGGCTCATATCTTGACAGGATATGCTGTTTTAAAAAATTGACCTAATATTGCTGCATTTTTGTGCATTTTCACAAAGACCGAGATTCTCTTTGTAAAACCAAGGGATGCTGCCTAACCGGTCCTGATTTCCATGTGAGGGAAGACTACTGGTTACTTTTTTGTTTAGCAGTGAGAAGTTCCAGCATGGTGACAAACAGAGGTCAGCACTGACCATTCAGTACCGGCGCTTACCACAGGGTGACAATGACCGCTGCTAGGGTAACGCATGCAGTTACCATGACAGCAGGCCCACAGAACAAGCCAAAACCTCCCATCACCACACCCGACACCAAGCAGGCAAGAAGTGTGTTAGTGGAAACCCATGCAAGGACAGAGGGAGAAGCAGCAAAATCTCGAAATAAACAGAGGGTTCAAGGAAGACAGAACAGTTGGGATTATAACTGTTATAATGGTGAGTCGTAATACAAGCAAGGTTAATACAAGAGAAGTTGACAGTTACACACTGACATCATTTCATGGTGCAAAACAGAAAGGTTAAAAGAAAAAAAAAAGACTGTTAAAACCGGATAATAATGGCTTAAGCTTCTCACAATGTAAAGTGACTATTTAGATCTAATACCCAGGAACGAATGAGCTTACTCACACTCATGAGACTATTTTATTGCGATTAATTATTATTTTTTTTTAAGTGACATTAACTTTCAAGCTTATAAAGGGACAGAATGTGTGCTACATTTTAAAAACATAGAATAGCTTGTGAAGAACTGAAATCAAGTCATATTCATGCTCATTTAGATACAGTGCATCACAATTCGTTATGAAATCTAAACCCTATGATGTTTGGCACCACTGAGATTAAATGAAGACATGGCATGACATTTTTAATATAAACGGGAAGAAGAATGAGAAATGAGTCTCTCTTTTGCAAAGCTATCATATGCTTTCAGAAGATTTAGATTGTAGCTTATGATTGTATGAATTAAGTTAAGTAAACTAAAGTTACGTGAACTAACCTTTTAACCCTTAATTAAGCTGATAAATGTCCTTAACCAAAAAGAGAGACTGTAAGTGAGACGGATGGACTCACTGATATGACCCGGTCTCCTACGTTCAGGATACTGTCTCTATGAGCAGCTCCTCCTTCAGCAATACGAGAGATGAAGATTCCCTGAGAGAAAAGCAGAAAAACAGTCAATGATAATTTTATCTCACACTTCTATGCACAACAAAGATGCATCTAATTGAATAAAAATACAGTAAAAACCATTACTGTGAAATACTCATAATAGTCTTTTAAAATCAATCAATTCACAAAGTTTTTTTAATTTGTAGCTACCACTCTAGGTAAGAAACAAATGAAAAACAGAAAAAGCAGATACAGTAAATAACTAATCAATATAAAAATATATAATTTTTTTAAAACTTAATCCTTGAATAAAAAATATCTATAAATCTATTGCCAAACAAAATTGTCAGGAATTTCCTGGTGAGCTCAAACACAACACACCTATACAAACATACACAAGTGAACATACATAACTTAAGTGTACCATTTCAATCTTTGTAATGGGTGGATTAAGAATTTCTAAGCCTTTTCTCTGTAAACGTGAGACAAATGTCATCAACAGAGGGCAAATCACAGCCTATAATATTTGAGAGTCTGCACAATATTTTGAATCAGACTTTTTGTTGAACTTCAGAGCTGCCAAATCACACTATAAAATCAAAAAAGTCAGCTTATTTGAGCTGTCTTAAGTAGTACAGTCTTTGATTGGACTTCTTAATAATGCCTCTTACATTATCTTGCCACCTCAGTGATGTAGACAATGTGGTATCAAGAAACTTAAAATTCTCCACATTTTCCGTGACCTGGAATTTTCACCCCTACGAAAATCAAATACAATATCCAAAATACAACTAAATCAGGTCTCATTTCATTAACACACTCTTTTCATAAAATAGTCCTAGGAGGAGTTACATATGAAATTAAAATCATGTAATACTCTTGTAGTAACACAATGCTATTATTTATTACAGTGTTATATTAGTTG
The DNA here is from genome assembly GCF_018831695.1 of Puntigrus tetrazona. Lineage (NCBI taxonomy): Eukaryota > Metazoa > Chordata > Actinopteri > Cypriniformes > Cyprinidae > Puntigrus > Puntigrus tetrazona. Next base: position 23,811,011 of record NC_056705.1, on the reverse strand, counting down.
CTGACTTGAGCTAGCTTTAACAGAGTTCATTGCTCCTGTACAGCTGTTAAGAGCTAGTCAGTATTATGATGTAAAGTGCTGCAATGCCTCAAGCCTCTAGAGCAGAAATGATCCTGCTGACCTTAGCTTAAAATTACCTGCTTTGCTTTTAGAGGTTCATTATATTGACTCATTTAAAACTCTAAAAGGTGTAATTCAGACAAACACTATTTAAGACCTTCCAGGCCACTTGATTCTTCAAAGACAAAATCTTAACAGTTTAGCAGATACGCAGTCTGCAAACAGCCTTCGACAGCACTTCTCTAGAATTGCGATCAGAACGTTTCATGCCGAAGACTCAAAGCAGCAAACAGACCAGCAGACAAGTCAGTCAGATCTACTTGTTAGTAAAAACAAGCACAAATGTCAAGCAGAAGGACAAAAACATGACTTACAATTACTCAGCATAGAGTGTGTGCATGTGCTAATGTGTGACTGTGTCTCCTTCGTGAAAGCGGTGAAAAAATGTGGCCATGTCAGAAAGATAGAGGGCAGTACGATGTGTGTCTTGCAGCGGAGATCCAAAAATACTTCATCCCCTGCCATCCGATAATCTACCGGCCATATCAGGTGTCAGTCCCTGTAATTCTAATTATTGCCATCTCAGTCAGCCTTTCTAGAGGTGCTGAGCGTCACGCAGAAGCTTACGCAGTCCATACGCCTCAGCTAAACATGTTAAACATACGGAGAGAATGGATGACATGACCTGACTTCCAAAAAAACACACTTAGCAACCTGACACCGAAACAATGAGCACACCATAAAATATTCACTACAAGGTAAGTCACGAGTGCATCTGCAAGAGCATCTTGTGTTTACCGTGTCTCCAACTCGGTACGGGGTTGACCCTTTCCCTCCAGCAATGCTGAACCCTAAACCTTTATCGTTGCGGACCAGACAAGTGGCTAGTTGCAGCGTTGGTCCAGCACTGACAGCAGGAGAGGCAGGGTCCAGGAGGAAAGGCAGCCCACTGGACCGTCTCTCCCGGGGGAAATAATCATCTTCTGGTCTCAGAGGCGTGGTGGTGATGGCGTTCTCTGGTTCAACCATGCGCTCTCGAAGAACGGTCATAACCACCGCCGCCCCAGAGTTGCGCAGGGCCTCGACAGCTGTGTGATGCTCTGCCCCGTGCAGGTCTACTCCGTTCACCTGAGAACAGACGATTACAAGCATTGAGGTTATAAAGCAGCGTGAACGACTGGTTCTGAAAGAGGCACATCAAAAAGAATATGAAAACAGATGCTCACCTCAAGAAGTTTGTCTCCCACTTTGACCCCAGCCCGAGCAGCGGGGCCCTCTTCTGACACTCTAGAAATGAAAATACCCTGAAAAGGACGAATGCAGTACATTAAAACATCCCCCCACACAAACAGAGCAGAGCATTTACTTAAACTTATCTATTGTGTAAAAGCTCATTGAAATGCACCTCGTCGTCGCCCTTATAGGGCGTAGATCCTTTGCCCCCTGCTATGCTGATGCCTAACCCACCAGTCTGCCTCAGGATAGTCAGGGTCAGCTACAGATGAAGCAGAGAGTTCAGAAATTCACAGACAAATGCAGAATGAAATACTTCAAAACACAAAACATTTGCTATAATATGCTTGGCTTGACTCACAAAACAAAAAAAATGTTTTCATGCAGTGCATGCTTGTTTAGAAAATATTTATAATATGAATGACTGCATCTTTGTTCAGACAGATCATATATATCGTCCCAACTGGCCTTCTTTCCTTGATATACACAATGCATTCTCTTACATACACTAAAAATCTTGCCTTTATGGACTATTGGAAAACCTTTTCATATTCATACATGCATATAAAAACCAAGCTGAAACATAATACAGAACCCCAAACCTTTGTTGATATTTGCGAGCTGGATCAGCCTGTCTGCTTTTGTATTTTTATTGAAGCAGTTTGGGAATGTGACAGACTAAGTGGTTTACCAACATCTTTTTAATCTTTGGAAATAAAAATAATTCAACATTACAGGGTTATAAAAAAATAACTGGTTTGAATTGTATGTGCTGCACAGTTAAGGCAGGATACAGGAAAACAGACCAGGAATATCTAGGCAGCATAGACTTCATTTAATAAATAAATAAAGGCTAAATCAGGCAAATGTGGATAAACAAAAAAAAATGTACTGTATTCCAGCCTTTACTCACACTGGACAGTTTATATGTACAGACATCACACAAAAGGTACATTCAGCTAATCTATAAAGAAAGTTTGTTTATATATGCCTTTATTTTAACTTCATGCTCAACAGGTCACGCAAGTCTGTGCATGTAAATAGTCAATTAATCACACGTTGACAATTTCCTTATGAGATTAATGTGATGAGTTTTTTGAAGTTAATGAAAAGTCTTAGTGACTTCAAACTGTAGTGTATATAAAATTAACACCAAGAACAAAGTTGCTCCAAGAATCAGCGAAAGACATTCGATCGAGTCAAATTCAACTATTTTAAAACAACATGTATTACTTTTTGTGTGTAACATTATACATTTTATCAAATAGTGAAAAGTCTGAAGAATCAAGGAGAGGAGGCCAGCATTGCTGGGACAGGACACCAAAGATCTGTTTGATTAATGCAGACTGTATAAAGACCACATGCTCAAGTTTGAACATCACTTGTCTCAAAACTTGCACTGATTCAAGTTTTGCAGATTAACGGGCAAAAGACTCCACATCTAGTTCAATGCTACTGAATATTGTAATGTAACATATTCATGGTCTAGAAAAATGAGGCTGAAGCCAATTCAAGTAATAGTTATTTGTCCTTTTTTTGATAATAACATCATGAGATAAACAAAAAAATCCAGTACCAACAGTAACACTGGAGACAATTTAATCTTAAACCACTTTACATTTGTATTGACTGATTAAGTGATGGCACACGTCACCAAACAGTCACACCGTGACATACCCAATAGTCACAAAATGAATGGGAGGGGTGGTGAGCTTTTCTTGTGGGATGGACTAGATGTGGTTGATTCTACAGCAGCAGCCATGCAAAGTGGGCACAGTAAGTGGGTAGACAAGAAAAAACGAAACTCAAATGACGAAGAGAGAACAATATTCTTGGTCAACAAAAACTTTGGAGACTTTGTGTGACTAATATAAATAAATGCTCAGCTTGAGTCAATAAAAATGAAATTCAATTATATTGCTTGGTCTATTGCACTATTGGCACTGGGTCAAGGAAATAAAATAAATAAATGAAATAAAAAGTACTATTAATTCACTAAAATCACTGACCTCTGCATTATTCTTCCACATATAGGGAGGACATAAAAACTATGTTCAAATTATTTGACTGACAATATGAAACAAAAGTAAAAGAAACAAACAATATTTGTTTTGTTTTTGGAAAACCACAAATCTCACTCCATCCAGTTTATTTGCAATTATAGAACAATATCAGATCATCAGTCACGTGTATGGCATGTTTTTACATGGCAAGTAAATAATTTAATTGGGAACTATAACTACTCTGATACTCTAATATGCAGCAAAAAATAATAAAAGTTTCTGCTAGCTCATATGTGCTCCTTGCTCCTATGTGGCAGAACCTGACAGAAGGGTAGATGGTGGAAAAAGGGAAGAAAAACAGGTGGCAGACAGCAATAGAACCTAGTTTGGAGAAAAACATGGTAATAGTAATAACTAGATTTCTTTAAAAAAAGTGCAATTATAAAGATGAATAATATAGTTTATGGCATGCTCTCCATAACCACAGAAAATGCCTTGGTCCATAAACTTACATAATTTAATTACTGAAAAAGCTTAGCATTTTTTTTGTCTACCCAGAATATTCTTCAGCAGCACCATGACCATTTTCTTCTCCAAACACTGAGATCTATTACAGCTGTGACTTAAGTTAAATGTTAGTCAGCAATTTCTCTAGCCATTCGGTGTGGATTAATAAAGGAATTTTGTGGTGGGTCATGATTCCCTGAACTGCAGGTGAACAATGAGTGAGTAAAAGAATGAATGAATGAATGAATGATCAAAAGAGGGAGAGAGAGCGCGAGGAAGAGAGCGGGAGTTTGGGCGGAAAGAGAGTAGGTACAGACCTCTTCCTCCTCAATTCGAGCAGGCTCAATCAGCAGATTATTGACTTGATCAAATGACACCCCCTGTTAGGACAGGAACCAGCGAGAGGGCATGCAGATTAGTCAGGCCAAAAAAAAAAAAAAACAAAAAAAAAACAGAAGCAGTATGACTGGATATTAAAATAAATCGAACAAACATTCACACAGGTGACTGAATGACAGACACACCTCCGAACACACACACACACCCACAGTAAGACAGGCCGCTTCCAAAACCACCACATATACAGCAAACAACACTGAGCTACACACTTCTCAGACTGCTTTCAGCAAGCAGATTCAGCTCATGAAATAAAATGGCTAAAGCTTGCTATTCATATCTGTACACAAAAATATTATTGAAATTCTGAGAAAGTAATTTCACACTTTACAAAAGGAAGACTTGACAGTTAAATCAAAACAACCACAGGTCTGGATTAAGCAACCCGAGTTACAGGTTGACAATAGAAACCGCAGACAAATCACTCAATGTGTTGTCAATTCTATATAACACAGATATAAAGCATTTACCTGCATTCTCACAAATATTCAAAAAGGAAAAGCAAGTTACATTTTTTCCCCAACTGAAAACATGCACACACAAGCCCTGCACAAGCATTCCTCAGCCACTCATTCACACAGTCATGGAGACCACACATACCTTGGAGATATATATCTATCTATCTTGGCTTCAACGATTAATTTTAAAGGTTTATAGCTTAGTTCAGTTCAAGAATTCAATGAAAGATTGCAAAACATTATGTTGCATGTTTGCAGGAAATAAGTCTTCACATTCACTGTGGAAGTTAATTTTTTTTTTTTTTTACATATCTGCTACCAGTAAAACCCCTAAAAGGGTTCATGCCAACTTTCTGGTTTTATTCTTTATTTTAAAATAACATGAATGTCCTTATATTTGTACACAATAATAAAGAAAGAAAAAAAAGTGGAATTTTTAATTGATGTGAAGTTGAGGTATAATTTAAAATGACCAGCACACAGACAGTTGTGGAAAAGGTGGGCAAAGAGGGCAGTGTGCACTGATTTCCCCAGGCAACAAAGACAGCAAATGATGATGAGAAGCAAGAGCAGTGCTCAATGGGGTGGAGTCAAGCTGTGGAGGAGGAGCTAAACATAGCCAAAGGGTGGGGCAAAACAAGGAGAAGCTTTTTCAATTGAAGCTCTGTCCGTTCAATCAGACCAAAGGAAGAGGTCATCTTAAAACAAGCAATTATAATTCAGACAAAACAGTCTAACATATCCATGGCATACTTTGCATGCTGCCAATATTCATGACACAATGGCTGTGATAGAACGAATGAAGCTGAATAAACCAATACGGTCACACAGCAGTCTAAAAGTCTGAGATAGTAAACTAAAAGAAAAATGGGATGAGCCAAAAGACATGCTGAATTTTTTTCTATAGTACTGTTCAAAAGATCAGAGTTCAGTAAGAATAATGTGTCTTTTCATCAAAAGAGACAGGACAGATCGGTAGAATGATTTCTAAAAGATCATGTGAAACAGAAGACTGTTGAAAATTCTGACTTGGTTATTTTAAAAATGCACAAAAAAAACATTTAGTTCAAATGTAGCAGTGAGCATAAGCATCTTTTACTAACCTCAAACTATTGAACAGTATTATAACACACTTATTTTTGAGGGGTCTCAAACTCTTAGCACTGTATTTTGTATATCCTAGACTCGCACTAAGATGTGTGAACATCATTATTAAACGACTCCATTTAAACTCTCAGACAATATAAATTGATTTCAGTTAAGTAACCAGGATTTCCTTCTAGAAGTCAGCCCTTACCTTGACTGGCTGTAGGGATGAGTTCATCTGACTCAGCCTGCTGTCTTCTAGCTCGACTGCTTCTAGTCTTTGTTGAAAAGGGGTATTGACTGTTACTCCTCCCTCGTCCTCCTCGTCGTCCTCATCCTCCTCCTCCTCCTCCTCCTCACCATCCCTCTCGTCCTCAGGGGTGTGAGTAGTAGGTGAGAGGCCGTCATGACTGAAGCCTTGCAGCAGGGCGGCAACAGTCTCTGGTTTGGGCAGCTTGGTGATCTTGAAGTGCTTTTTGTAGTGTGGTGTGTCTTTACGTATGAGCCGCTGTTTCTCTGCAGGAAAATGTGGTGTTCGAGAGTCCTCATCACTCCTTTCAGCTTCTTCGTCCTCATCTTCATTTTCATCTTCTTCCTCCTCATCACCACCACGGATGATGGGCTCCTCAGCAAAGTGCACAGTAGGCTGCGAAGGCAGGAAAAATGGTTTTCCAATGTAGTGACGGAATCATTATTGTTCATTAATAAAAAAAAAAACACAGGAGGGCTCTTTGAAGCAAAATGCAACATATACAAAGCAAAACATTAACACTTTATAGTAGCTTGCACTGTACACTAGAGGTCACAGATTTAAGATGTACTGAACATACTCCATACCTCAGTATACTCCACCTCCATCTCATCCAGCTCCTCCTCCTCTTGACCCTGACCATCGTTAATCTCCACCCCTGTACTGTTTACACCCCGCTTCTCATCCTGAGAAGTGGCAGAGGCGGTGCTACTCGAGGCCTGAGAATCATGACTTTGATTGGACAGCCCACTCAACCGTTTCTCCTGTGAAAAACAATTTGACAATCAAATAGAAAAAAAACCCCCAAAACTGTGCAGTTTGTATCTAATAACAATTACAAAAAAACAAATGTACATAGTTATATAAAAACTACTGTATTGAGATAATACTTTAATGTTGAAATTTTAAATTCAAATAATAACAAAATTATGTATTGACTAATTTTATATACACAGCCACAAGCAGGAAAAAGACAGGCATAGTAGTTCAAGCACCACAGAATACGAGTTGCATCTTTTCAAATATAACATGGTTTTATAACAATTAGTACATTTTAGTTAATCTTACTCTAAGAGACAAATATTTGTTATCTATTTAAGTGAACAATAATATTTATTCAAGTCTAAAATTATATACAATTCTTGTATTTAGTAGGTTGCACCTGTATAAAATTAGCATTACTTATAAACATTAATCAGCATGCATATATACATACATACATACACACACACACACACACACACACACACACAGGATATATGTTGAAAATATTTACACATTTATACATTCACATTTTACATCATAAACATGCAATTGTTCTTTAAATATATACCTGTCTGTATATGTATATACACACACATATATATACATACACATATACATACACACACACATATACATATATATATACACATACATATACATATATATACACATATACATATACATATATATACACATATACATATACATATATATACACATATACATATACATATATATATACATATACATACACAATATACACACACTAAGTAAATAAAAAGACATATTGCTAAATATGGTATACTATTAATGATTCTGTGCATTTTTTCCCCATTCAGATTGATTGAAACTTATATTGGACCCAAAACAAAATGAAGGGGGAAAAATTAAACTAAAATAAAAACAATTATGCCTTTGTTTTAATTTACCTCAGAGTCTGGGGACTCCAGATCCTCATCTGGCTTAGCTGTATATGCCTCATTTCTTCTGGCTTCAATGACATTCTTCATTACCTTCAACTCACTGGGATGTGGTGTGGCTCTCCTCTGAAGACCCTGCTGGTTCACATATACAGAAAGAGTGTTAGCACATGTGCACAATTTCATGTAAACATTTGTTCAGAAATCATAAACATCCTGTACACATTTCCACGCTCACCCTCTTATCTGCCGCAGTCTCCTCATCATCTTCTTCTTGTTTTGAGTCATCCTGGAACTGAATGACCGATACCCTGTTCAAATTAGTGTCTGTGGGCCAGGTTTCGTCGGCGCTCCTGTCCAGTAGATTCTCTGTGAAGTGTATTACAAAATATTACAATTTGATGCATGTCCTGGATTTTACTATGGGTGTAGTCCCAGCCTCTGAAAGCATGGGTAAAAACCAGCCACAGTCCTCTTTGTAATGACTTTAAATGCACTTTTTCAGACAAAAAGGACTACCACAGTATAATTTAATTGAATTTTTCAGTCAAATGGAGCAGCTTTAAGTCAGAGTAAGCTGCAATGTGGGATAGCCTTTTAGTCATTTAGTCAAATGTCTGGCTATGCAAAGCCTCTTTAGGTGTGACATGACAGCTCCATTCACAAGAGTGTCTTACCAAGGCTCGATGAGGGTTGCTGAGGCAGCAGGTAGCAGGTGAGAACTTTCTCCCCAGTCCGTTCATCGTCCTCGGTCTGGAACTTCAGCATTGGCTGAGACTGGTTCTCTGCCAGCCACATGGCCTTCAGGTTCAGATTAGCCAATGCGAACGGTAAATTCTGCAACCTGGGACAGAGAGCAAGAGGAGGAGAAACTTCAGTGAATGAAACAAACAGCTGGTACTAATTGTTATGGCCTCTCGGACATCCAAAACCAGTGATATAGAGAGTGCATTTTCACCTGTTGCCTGCCACGTCCAGTACGTGTAATTCTGTTGCATTGGCCAGCTCAGCGGGTAGTTTTCCCAAACGGTTATCTCGGAGGGAGAGCACGTTTAGGCCGACACATCCTCCCAGCTCCGCTGGCACGCTGCTCAAGCGGTTTCGGTCCACATTCAAGTTGGTCAACTTCTTCAGCTTCCCAAGTGAGCGAGGGAGGGACTGAAAGAGAAAGTGGTAAAGCTTTGGTAAATTTGCAGTCCTGCTAATATTGATAGAATTAATTGTGATTACTCATTTATAAAAGTTATTTCAGATAAAAGCAAACGCAATGCAAACAAATTCCAATCTATAGCGGAACTGTTTACATATTGCCACTATTGTACGATTAAAAAAAGAAAAGAAAAACAAAACAAAACAAAACACTGTGGTATATACACCAAAACAATATGGAAGCATTACATAAATTTTAACAGGATGCTTTTAAACCAATTTCACAGAATTAAAGAAATAGTAAGCAAATGAAGGCAGGCATAAGAGAGATAAAGTGGTGCAGGTTGTGTACCTGGAGAAGGTTCTCAGTCAACATAAGTTCTGTCAGGTTCTCACACTCGCCAATAGAGTCCGTGAGATGCACTAAGCGGTTCTGGTTCACTTTCAGAATGGACAGCTTCTTAAGTGAGCCTGATGGGAAAAACATTTAATAAAAGTTCACGGATGCCTTGAGATGAGCACAAAAACAACTGTAGTCATTTAAATGTTTTCAAATGACCACTGACTAGGGACAAAAACTCAATTTTAAAATGAATTACATGGTATAGGTAAGTGCTAGCAGCTGAAATAAAACAGGATGACCTTGGTCTACTGACACTAGGAGGCAGTGTTGTGATTCTCTAATCAATAAAAACATGTCTCTACTCAACTTTAAAAACTATTAACTATGGTGTCCTTAAAGAAACCAACTATTCAATTTTTTTTTGTAACCTGATTGGACACCAGAGGATACAAAATTTCCATCTGAATACTCAGACTCACTAGTCACATGTGTAACTAAATGCCAACAGCCTGTGAGCAAATAAGGTGTCAGACTCAATGCAAGAGTGACCATTTTGGTTGTGACCTTACAGATGCTGCCTGATTTTAGACCTGGCAGCACTTAGTTTGCAGTAAGATGATTCAGAGTTCATGAAGGCAGAACAATGTTTATTGTAACAGCCAAGTCTCTACACAAAAGCGGACACAATCTCATATTTATTGATGTTTGTTAGAGGGATATAGGGTTTCACCAATGCTGTCTGGCAAGACTTCCAGGAGGTTTTCAGAGAGCAGCAGGTCCGTGAGGGCGATAAGGCCACTGATCTCTGTGGGAAGCTCTGATAGACGGTTCTCTGACACGTCCAAGCAAACCAGCTGCCGCAGGTTCCCCAGCTCCTGTTAAACACACAGGTCATCTTTCAGTCAGCCGAAAGTGAATTAAGGCACTCTAGTTTCCACTCCAGTTATCAAAACAAGCACATGCATTCAGCTGTGCTGAGGGTACACAACGATTGCAAAAGAACAACATCTGCAAGAATGCGAACCTTTAAAGGAACTAGATATTTAAAACCATCAAGACAGATGACCCGTATGATAATGAGCCGATCAAAAGCTGTCTGTACTCACAGGAGGTAGTGAGGAGAGCTGGTTTCTGTCCAACCAAAGCTCACGAAGATTGGGCAGTGCCCCAAGTGTGTCAGGCTGAACGGAAGAAATAAAAAGAAAGCAGATTAAAGGCAGGATATGAGGGAATGAAATGAGGCATTCAGTAATTTGCAAAAATAAAACAAACAATATTAAATGATAAATTAATCACGCTGTTGGTTCAGGAAAGGAAATGATAATCAGAAATCCACTGGGGCAAACAAAAATAACAAGCTCTAAATAAACCTGACAACATGGTATTCATGTGTGTGCATGAATTCATAACTAAAACGTCTAAACTATTCTGAGAAACAAAGAAAACTATCTGCTTCTTACCAAAACTTCCAGTACATTGCTGCCCAGATCCAGCTGTTCCAGTTTAACCAGGAAGGAAAGAGAGCTAGAGGATAATCGAGACAGATTTTACATTCAACATTAATTTTTATACATTTTTGGATGTAATTTCAGAGCAGGAACACTGTAAACTTAATGACTGTAGTTTGATGGAAAGATACTCACGAAGGTAAAGATTTCAGTAGATTCTCCCTCAGCTCTAGAGTCACCAGGTTTGACAAGCTGAGAGAGCGAGAGAGAGAGAGAAAAAAGAGAGAGTCGAGACTGAGTGTCAGATGGTGAGTGTGTCGCTCAGTTTGGAAGAGTAAGGGGCTCCTCCATCTGCGCAACATCAACAGTAGCCAAAAACCATGTGTGTGTACATGTGTGAAATGGAGAGTGACAGCGTGTCTCTGTATGTGAATGGGACGCCTGCTTTGTATGATAATTACAGAACGATTTTAAAAATGCTTTCATATATTTTAAAATAATATGCATAGGTATTGCTCTTTGATACACATTGCTTTTATCTATGACTTTGGTTGCATAAAATTAAAAAGGCAGAATTACACGCATATAGTTTCATATAAATGACTGACATAACAGACACATATTACGATGCATCTATTTTATAAAACCATACTATAGATCTTAGTGGGAATGAGTGATCCATGGAGATATTCATCAAAAGTCTGATCTCATGTTTAGATTAGATTAGATTCAACTTTATTGTCATTACACATGTCTACAAGGTAACTGAAATGCAGTTTAGGTCTAACCAGGAGTGCAATAAGCAGCAAGTGCAGGATATAGGTACAAATATAAATATAAATTACAAAGATAAATATGTACAAATTAAATATTTAATAGAGCAAAAATGAAAATGATACAATTCTCCTAAATAACAGACAGATAAAAAAAAAAACAAAAGTAAACGTCCTTTTTTTTTTAAATGATCTTTTACATGCATGTGCGTAAAAAATTTATTTTTATTTTTACACAATACATTTACTTGTGGAAGGGATTTCTTTTTTGGTTTTATTAAAAAAAAAAAAAAAAAAAAAAAAAAAAAACAGCCCCCTTGGACAGAATGTGTTCATATCGACTTACTTTCCAATGTCATTGGGTAAAGATTGCAACGACACGTCATTGAGTGATAGGTGAGCCAGTCCTCTGAGCTGTGTGAAGCCATCAGGCAACCTGAGACCGACAGAGACAAAAGGAAAATGAGACGCTCAGTGGAAAAGGTTTGGTCTGTGAAAGCGGTTACCGCTAACAGCAGCGCCCATCTTCCTGCTCTAGTGTAAATAAGGAGTGGGAAGCACTTGTGTGATGAATGAAGGTGACATCCTCTAATAGCAGTGTGCAATGACTGACCCAATCACAGGGTGTGTTGGTTAACATTCTCACCTGCTATAAAAATAACAATACAGCATTTCAACAGACCATATGATTATTTGTAAACTTTAGTGTCAGAATTTTCTTTCTACAACCTTTCATAACCAGAACTTCGGAGGATGTCCACACTAACCTGGACAAGGGGTTTCCGCTGAAGTCTGCAATCTCCAAGGCCTGACAGAATTTAATGTTTTCGGGAATCTCAGAAATATCTGAGAGAGAGAAAGAGAGAGAAAGGCACATTCAGCAAGATACACTGAAGGAGTGTCACGACAAACTGAGCACTTTTTCAGGCTTCTTAATAATGGCTACCAGATGGCCTGGAGGAACGGGAGGAGAGAGTGATTTGACTGTGGTGAGTCGTCTTTAAGTGTGTGTGTGTGTGTGTCTCTTATATGGGATCCGAGCCACACGTTAGGGACCCAGCGACTCGCTTTATTTGCTGAGTTGAAGAATATAACACTGCATAGTCTAAATACAGACCAACGTGTTCAACATTCCCACAATCAACCCTGAGACTAACAGTAAATGTCCCTCGGGCTGCGTGAGGCACAAGAGAAGACAAGTGGGCGTTGAAATTGATGTACATTTTTTCTTAAACAGGCGTACCTCAAAAAAAAACATACCAGAGCACTGTGTAAAGAAACTTTCAAGTGGCACACAGGATGTGTGTGTAAATATTTGTAAACGTACGCAGTTTAAAGCAGGTTTATTTTTTAGCAGCAGTGCACATTTAAGAAAGAATTTTACATACCATTTCTAGAGATGTCTAGCTCCACCAGCTGTGTGAAGTTGGCAACGTCGGGTGGCAATTTTTGAATCTCATTGTCACTGAGGCCTAGCTTTCGCAGATTGTGCAATCTGAAGAAAGGCTGAAACATAAAGAAAGTAAGATTAGAGAACATTTTAGTGACCACTGACTTCCTTTTTATAGACAAAAGAAAACCACAGGTTTTGATCAGAGAAAACACTTGATTTATCTATTTATGCTCCATAAAAGAATGAGAGTCAATCAATTATTAGTAAATATAATTTTTTTGGACCGTTATCCTGTTAAGAGCACTCGTTCTTGAAGAGTGCTTCTCTTTTATGAGGTCATGTCACCATTTATTGGTTAATACAAGCCAACTGGTATCTGACTTTTTGCAGAACATTACATCTGACCGATTTGTAGAAATCAGTGGCTGGAGACAATGAAAAACAGAGATGGGTCAAGTACTACTAGACATTACATTGAAAAAATACCCACACTCATTCCTATCCTGCAACTGCACACAATAGCTTGCCAAAAAACTGAGAAGGCCAATGAAATTCAAATTAGCAAAACTACTTATATTTGCATGTTACTTTAAACGAGCCAGACTGAAAACTAATTACCACTGTTAAACTACTTGACTACAGTGCATCCACACACACATTTCTGTAAACAATCATGTAAAGGGATGGCAAAATTGTGCGTGTAAGTTTTTGCACACCATGCTATTTTATCAAGAGCTTGCTTGTTAGCTGGTCACATTCAGTACATTCCTGATGCTGTGGCCCGTCATGCCCTCTCCTCTTTTTATGCTGGGCTGGCCGATGAACACCAACAGAGGGCTTACTATGTACTGCCAAGAACAAGGCTGATACTGCTGGATGCGTGTGTGTGTGAGAGATAGAGTGAGAACGCTTGTTGTGACTGATTCACTGGTACAAAAAGGCCAAAACATCTAAACTCTCTGTAACAAGAAGAAAGAAAAAAAAAAAAAAAGTAAGGAAAAACATTATGAGAATGATTGTTGGAAATGTAACTACAAGATTGAATAAACTAAACGGTTACCAACTGCCTATAAGTCAGTGGTTTTCACCCCGAGGGCTGCCTAACTGCAGACTAGGCACACTTCCTAGGGGCCTCAAGATGACTTGTATTATAGAACATTTTGTAAATAAAGCTTAAATTAAAACTTAAACTGGCTGGCTTCAACAACAATAACAACAACAAGTAAAATCACTCAAATTAAAAACTGAAAATAAAAGACTAAACCAAACAAACTATAAGCCAATTATAAATCTTAATATAATAAAAGAATGACATGCATGAATAACAAATTGAAATGAAAAACTGACTTTCTGTCGTTCAGTTAAGGAATAACTATAAATATATATAAATATATTAATGCTAAATACTGGTGAACATTTCTTATTAAAGACAAATATGCAATACAGATTGTACAGCAAAAACTGATTGTTACAAGTAAATTGTAAAGATTATAAAGGTTATGGACTCAACTTGAGGAATCCCGAATCAGCTCTTTAAATATCTGGAATTGTAAAACTCAATTGATTTTAAAAAAAATTTTATATATGGATGTTCAAAAGTTTCTCTATATTTATAAAAAAAAACAAAAAAAACAACTAAATTCTGGTCACAGCAGCGATATTCCTGAGGAAACCTATAAACCACTGAATTTTGGACAGGGTCAACATGGTGAAAAGGTTGAGAAATGGCACTACAGGTAAGTCACATGCAATATACAGTATGTGAAATAATCATGCACATCTTGTAAGTAAATCTGGTTCTATAATGAGGGGTAAATCTCCATCATGTACATGATTTTATATGGAGGGGCATTTACTACACAGAGCTATAAGTTCACAGACAAGATGAACATGAATATATCGCATGTAACTTATGCAGCCTTACATGAAGTTGGTGAAATGGGTAATAATGTTTTCCAATGTAAACATCTCTTCCATCACTGCTATCGTTCACCTCTGTGGTTCATTGTGGGCAGCTGGAGGCTCTGCTGCCACCATCATAGTGGCAGGTGAAACGTATCACATGACTAAGCAATGAGAAATGTGAGCCTGGTTAGAAATGAGACCAAAATACACATACAGATCAAGTAATAAACTCAGTACAGCTGCCGCATACAGGACAGAAATAATTGAAAACAAGTGGCGCGATGACACATGGTTGAACTACTCACGTCACCTTAAAAACTCTGGGGAAAATGTTGAGATGCCCTCACACAGAGGCCAACAAAACACATACCAGCACTAACTTCCTTCAATTATCAACAAGGTGGGCAAGACGCAGAGCATCGCCGGTGGGTGCCTGACTGTCGAATGCTAGTCTGGCCGTCCTGAGTGGGAGCCATGAGGTCTATTAGGGGGGAGGAAGCTTTCTAGTGAAGGCCTGATTATAAACACACACACACACAAAAGCGGCCCATTCATCACTGCGGCCAGATGCCAGGCAAGCCCAAGTCCATATAGTTACCAATCTACTGCACTCACACACACTCAAAAAGACACTCTTTTCACTATCCAGTAATCCATCTGCGTCCCCAGCGTGTCAGCAGACTCTGTGGTCAGGCATGCCTTGTGTTCCTCTGTCACTTGTGTCTCATTTGACAACAGGTGACTAACAATGACATTTAGCATCTCTTAGACATCTTTTACTTCCTTAAACGTCACTGCACAGAAGCAAAAGTCAGACGTCATCGCCCTCAAGTGTCTGAGTGCCTTTAATCCAGACTGACGTTTGCAGCTGCTAATTACACACACCACTGACAGTTACAGCTGGAGATCCAAAGGATAATCTGGCTTTACAGCATTTATGTGCATGTTTGTGAAGTGAGCAGGTTTAAATAAGTCATGATAATTAACTATACAAAGCAAAGTGTATGTGTAAAAAAAATTATAAATAAAAAATAAATATAATAATAATTTTATATATAAAATTAAATCAAATCAAAATCTCAAATTAACATCTTAAAGGTTTCTCTGAGGGTAAGGCACTCATGCAAATAGAGCCTGAGAAAAGAAGAGTAAGATGGGGCACAAAAAGTGAATGAACGAGAAGAATAGTTGGCTCAGGCATCCAAGTCAATACAGAGACTGCAGTGTGTTCAGTCAAGTGACTGCTTACCCCATGACTTTCTCCAATTAAACCATTATAGCCAACCCTTCAGTCACCAACATTACTAAACATTATTTCACTATGGAAATAAGTGACTGCAAACCTTGTTTTAAGAGCCACTACACAGAGATGTCTCTCACACCTTCTCTCTCCATAAGCAACAGAAAATTTAGGCGGATGTGTCTTAGGTCAAATTGTCAAAACACCACATTTATATTATTGATGCTGTTCTGTAGTAAAGCCGTAGAAGATACACACTGAACTGGCCAATCACAAAGAAAGTAGGCATTATATGATAAGACATTGTTAATTCCCTCAACTTTTATATAATTAATGCTTAATGTGTATTTGCATATATTTCTGGATGCATTAAGTGCACTAAGAGCTCAAGCTCCTGAACTTAAAACACCAATCACATGTGCACTGTAATCAATCAAGCTACTCATCTTAATGGATCATGCAGTATTAAAGCATTTAAAAACGCTACTTGGTCAGAATGGCCTTTGTATGGCCTTCTTCCAACTCTTTGAACGCAAGGATGGCAAGAGGGGGTGGGGGTGGAGGTGGGTGAAGATGGGGGAAGGAGCAGGCAAACAAGGCTTTGAAATGGTTCTTTTCAGCTGTGAATAAAGAGAAGACTGGCGATTGTGGGATTGGTCACATCAGTAACCCTGAAAGGTGAATGCACATAAATGCAAACAAACAAATGAATTGGGGAAACCAGTATAAGTCCAAACTCAAATGTCTAGTTCCACTTTGTGAGATAGGAAGTAAAATCAACGGCAAGTTAAAAGGAGATTGTTTTCTCCTGTCCTCCCTCTGACATGCGAGGATTACACTGAGGGTCGCTCATATGAATGAACCCCCTGCCCTCTTTTCCCTCCTCTTTTCTCTCGACACTGGGACAAAGCCTCTGAAGTCACACACAGTGCTGTCCATCAAAACCAAGACCACTTAGCTCCTCCCACTAAAGGCACCAACAGAGTGAAGGACTTTTCTATTGTCTGCAAGCAAAGGGCAAAGAAAAGCCTAAAAAAAAAGAGAAGATAAAAGATGGCAAGAATGTGGGATACAAAAGGAAGAGATGAGAAACGAGGTCAGGAAGGATGGAGAGCAGGAACTGGGCAAAGGGAAAGCAAGCAAAAAAAAAGGGGGAGAGAGAGAAAGTGGTGGATTATTAATGAGCGGAGAAGTGGATTGATGATGGATGAAACTGTTCATTAGTGACTAGTTCATCCCCTAGGTCAATGAGACACTGAACTCACACGATGTCGTGGTGATATCCTCTCCATTCATCGCATACCTGCACACGGCGGCAGTTACTGCTAGGTACAAAACGACTGGAAAGTCACTTAGTTGCATTAAGAATAAAATACAAAATAAAATTTGGTATTGTCAAGCATGTTGACTAGTAAATGCTGAATGACTTGCGAAACCATTTTTACCTCTAATATCAAATGTTTAATCTAAGGCTTAGTTTTCATGAGAGGATAATTGTCTAAAAATGAGCACCCTGAGCCAAACGGGTCTGGCAGGCAGACTGCAGCTCCGTCACTGGTTCTATTGTACCACAGGGGGCCCGTGGCAGGACTGCAGAAGTGTCTGGATCAGCAGAGTACAGCATTTCTGTCCTGCAGATATTCCTCCAAAATAAACAGCTTGTCTCACTCTTCATATAAAGCCTGCATCACTTGGAAAAAAAATGCACCAAAAAGAAAGAGATTATCAACCTCTGTGACTAATCAATAGTTTAAATAATCAAAGCATAATGTTTGCAGAACATTAAACAACGGAAAGTCTGGGTCATAATTAATTACACAGTACTCAATTGATTAAACACACAAGTAAGAGTTTTATGTGAATAGTTTTGTAAAACAGTATAGTTTAAATCTCCTTTAGTTTCTAAAAATTTAGTTTAGATTCAACAATGTTATCTAACTACTGAGGTAAAGGTATATAAAATCAAGGGGACATTCAGCATTATCAAAAAAATAAATAAATAAATGTACATGGAGCAAAAGAGACAAAACAACAGTCTGAGTCTCTTCATTTAAAATTAAACTGTCACATGGATGCAGGTTGTGAATCTCAGACGTACAACCATTGCCAGAGAAACCACCCAACACAACTAACTGCTGAATGATCATGGGAAAGCAATCATTTACTCAGGGAGGTGAAGGACTGTGCACTATTTACACACAGACACAGACACAGACAGAGAGAGAGAGAGAGAGAGAGATTAAAGATGTTCAAGCAATTTCAATTTTTGCAGCATGTATGAAGCAGTCAATCAGTGACGTCAACAATCAATTCATATACTTCCTGTAGACGATGCCACAAATGACTCTCGTAAAACATCACATTGTGCTGATACTAGTGGCAATTAACAAGAGGAAATGGGTGTAAGCACAAATCCGTCTTCCTCCCCTTCGTACTGACCGTTCTGATACAGACAGACTCTCACTGTCATATGCTGTGAAGGCTGAGGTGTCACTGCCAAACCAGTGAAGTCAGAACAGGAGAAGAGCGTGTCTCATTCACACAGGCCTCTGTGATTGAGCTACAACAAGCGAATTGATTTGCATTCCAAACCAAAGTCAAATGAGATGCAGAGTTCAGGTGGACCTGCAGACGGATTGCCATTGAAAGGTGAGCAGTGTCATTTTTAAAAAAAAAAAGTTCAAATACTTCTCTTACCCAAGCATGAGCCAAAAAAAAAAAAAAAAAAAAAACACCATGTAAATTTCCATGTTAAAAAAAACAAAACAAATGCACTGAGGTGCCAAAGACGCCATATGCTGTGCCTGATGTACTCCTTCCTGTTTTAATACATCATAGGTAGTTTTGCACAACTGAGCATCATACATTCTACACCAAATCTGTATGTGCGCTTTAAACCTTGAATTAAGCGGTCTAGAGGGAGTTTATCCAATGTGAATTTCTCTTAAAAGGAAACAACTGATTTTCATGTTTCTGCGGAAAAATGTCTTCAAAAGAACATTGATGTTCAAGCAGCGATGATACGGAAGTGGCAACACCAATACATTCTTCTGTATTGTGAAATACATCTGAGAGAAACAGACTGGCTGGTGGGACTTGTTTCTGTGCACTGGATGTTGACTGGGTTTTGAGATGTCAAGTCAGCTTTAGTGCTTTTAACAGTACAGACCTTACAGGTATCTGTATCAAGTTGACGATATCACCTGAAAAAGTGACTCCAACTAAGCAAGCCAGAGATGACAGTGGCAAGTAACCAAAAATTAAAATGGAGAAAAAAACCCTTGGTTTAACTGTAGAAATCTGAAAACCAGAGAAATGTGTCTATTCATTGGAAGGTTGAGCTGTTAAGCTATGAATATATGTTTTTTTTAGGTTGCTGTATGTTTGCCGATAAACTTTTTCCCCCAGTGTTAATCAACATCACTATTCGTCAAGCTCAAGTAACCTGTAATATGCCTTACATTTTCCTTGTCCTTAATGCAATCTAGTTTATGTTGTATAAGGTGCAGCTTGTTCAAGTAGAAAGAGGTGACACTCTTGTTGTTGCTCATCCCATGTTTTATTCAGTGCTGCGTGTGAGTTCCTCCCGTTTCAGACCATTACTCTATTCTGCTATTAGAATCTGCAGAGTCACATACGCACACCAACTTTACAGATTTTACACAACAATGATATACTTTAATTAAGGGACAATTAGCTCCACATTAGCTTCAATTCCAACTTTGCTTGAACGGTGTTTGAACCTGCACGTGTGTTTGTGTCGGCCATCTGTGTGAAAAACAATACAGGAAAGGCATTCAGTCATGTGACCAATCCAATCACCATAAGTAGTAGCTGGATGGAAAGGCATAAAACGAAAGAGTGCAGAAAAACGGCAACTGTGCTCAGTATAGCCTGTCCTGAAACGGCAGCTAGAAAGCAAATAAGCACAAAGCCTCATTGTGAAAGCGAGTGTTTGTAGCCCTGTCTAACAATCATGTGGTCAAGTCTATGCAGCTCAAGCAACATTCCCAGATTCAAGTTCAGCGATAAAACCAGACAGTACTCAAGGGGGCAACAGAGGCGCTTCAAACAACTGTGCCGTTTACATGGACGTTTTATTATACAGGCAGTTATAAATGCGTCAAAAGGAATGGTTTCCCAAAAATGTACATTTTGGCATGTCTGTCACATTTTGTACAGTTTGTAATGTTGTGATTTACTTTATAGCTGGGTGGTTTGATTCATGTCTTAATTCTTTAAAGTCTTTTTCAAAATTCCTATGTGCTTTATGGTCTCTCTAACAAAAGCAAAAAACAGTCAACGCATGAACCCGCAAATCTTTTGATAACGGTAATCTTTCTATGTGATGACGTCTTACACAAAAAACAAGGCTGTAATAATGGAGTTATTCTGTACTGATATAAGCAGGCTATCTTTGTTTTATCGTCCAGAGGAAAAACAGAAGAGACTAGTTCACGTGATGGTCACAGCAGAAATACCATGTACCATTTTAAATTAAAAAGTTAAAGTTAGCTTGCCAACCAAAAATAAAAACTTTCAATAATTACCCACTCTCATGTAGTTCCTAACCCGTAAAATTGTTCTTCTTCAGGACACAAAATTAAGATTTCTTTCTTATTCGTAACCGAAATATGTTCTTAATCGTAGCACCTTCTGACCCTGCATAGACAGCAACACAACTGAAATGATCCCAGACCCAGAAACGTAGTAAAAACATTAGTAAAACAGTCCATGTGACACCAGTGGCTCAACGCAATGGAAATACTTATTTTTCTTTTTTTTTTTAACAAAAACAAAAATTAATTTACTAAACCATTCTTCTCCCCTGACTTGAGTCTTCTGCCATTTCAGAGAGCATCACAACACACATGCACGCTTTAATGTATCTGACGTTATCAGCCTTGTTCACATCTGGGGTGAAGCGTGCGCAAGTACCTAATCTGAAGTTGTTTGAACCATGGCCGAGTAAATTTTTGTTTTCTTTGTGCAAAGTATTTTAATAGGTGTTTCAAAACCGATGTTCAGCCACTAATGTCACATGAACCGTCGTTGTTGATGTCGTTTTTACTATGTTTCTGGATCATTTCAGTTGTGTTGATATGGAGGGGCAGATCTCTCCAATTTTATAAAAAAAGATCTTAATTTGTGTTCTGAAGATGAACGAATGGGTTTTGAACGACATGAGGGGGAATAATTACAGAAAGAATTTTCATTTGGGGTAACCCTTTAAGTCAGTAAGTGTCTGATGAGCCATAAAGCATGCAGTAATTAATCTATGGTGAAGACGTGTTTGTGCATCTCTCTAATAGTCATGAGCTGTGCTATGAGCATTAGATAAACACAAGGTCATGTGCGGGTCATGATACTGTTAGCAATGACAGTCTTAAAGCCTTGCATACGTCACTCATTTATAGAGCCTTGAGCTTGAAATGCACCATTAGGAATTTATAAAACAGAAAAGCCCTGATGAACACATTACGGCTCAATTTTGTTAAACACTGTGGCACTGTGATGTTTTTAGCAATGCTCGGGTTGAATGCTCCGAGATGTTAAATTCTGACTCCTTCAATGGCTTGGGTTTGGGAGGACATTGTGTATTTGTTAAACCAATGGCAGACGGGCGTTTATAAAACCTATTAGAAAAGGTAAGCTGTCATAATTATGTTATATTAGCAGGTTAGTCAGTCACATGTTTAAGATGAGCCCACCTGGCTAATGAGAAAATACAGCCTTAAGATCTATTGTATTTCGGCCAAAAATAAGAAAAAAAAAATGAATAAAATACTTCTCTCAAAATAAATTTTAAAGAGATAATAAATGTACAAAAGTGTAAACGGGGAAAAATAAATAAAAGGACTAACCAATTTCAACAAATAAAATTATTGCTTACAGCCAAATTAAAAAAAACTTTTAAAATGCACACACACTTTATGACACACTGCAGCTTTGTGTGCTCCCTCAGACAGGACTTTCTGAACAAAGTGGACATTCTGAATTCCAAAAATTCCCTGAACATTCCTGGTAAATTTACAAAGAGATCAAAACATGTCAACTGTTCCAACTGGACATAGTCCAACCGTAGAGCAGTGGCTCTATTTTCAAGCGACCGTTGCTATGACCAAATGACAACGTGCACCACCAAAAGAGGATAGACCACACCCAAACATGCCTCCCTCAATTATATGTCTGTTTAACACATTACTAATCTTAACAACACACCTAAACTATAGCGTGAATAACATACCTGAAGATAATCTTAACAAAACTCTGAATAACAGAATGCTAAAATGTGTCTGTGATTCTCTAACAAGGGGTCAGACTTTCATGGGGTCATCACAGGACCACTTTTCAAAACAACATTATATTATAAAATAAAAACACCTTATAATTACAAACCAAAAAAATCTCAGCCAGTTCTACAAATATTAAACTACATGCAAGAAAGCAACAACATTTTTTAAAAGACTACATGTACATTATATTTTTCCCCCCAATTTTGTCTAAAAATACAAAAATGTTTCCATGCCTTCCTAGAAATAGGAAGTACATGTACAGAGGGCACTGCAGCCTCCTGTACATTCATAGGTCTGCACTTCAACAGTCACAAGTTAACAAAAGTCAAGGAAAACAATGTCTCAACACACTTATTCGCTCGTAAATACACCCAAATACACACGGTTCACAACACTTAGTCATATTTCTTTAAAATATGAAGATTGTAGATTGAGGATTGCCATTATAGAATTTTGTAAACAAATTTTAGTTTGTGAGAAACACTTCCCCACTAGAAGGGAATAAATAAAAATCTTTCCCAACCATCAGTGATTTGCTTTTTCCTGAAACATGGTGGAAGAAAGGCCATGTTGGGGGCTCAACTAGCAAATAGACTCAACAAATCTGTTGTAACGTGAGCTAAGACAAACAGTCATGAGGGACGCTGACCAGACACATCACACGTGCTGTTTGAACATACTGAGATCCACTTTCTTGAACGGACTCTGAAGCCAAGCTGTATGATCACTGTTGAACCGTTACTAGTGAACAGACTGATGGGAGTGGAGCTCCTCCTCCACTTACAACTGAGACAGACACTGGAGGAACTCAAGCAGGATGATTAGCACTGGCAGACCACACACAATCTATAAACACCATATTCTTTTAATGAAAAACTTCTGCTAAAATGTGCCTTTCACATGCAAGTCCAAAATAATTTGATTTAATTAAAAAGCTTCAGTCTTAACAGCTCGTGTCAAGCTAAACTAATAGACAGCTGTGAAATCAAAGAGAGAGAAATTAGATAAATGTAGGGTCTTAATTTTTTTTCTCCTGAATTACATTTGTGTTTTTCTGGATTCTATTTTAAATGGTAAAATGTAACTGTATTTATCAAAAAGTGTAATTAATTGAAATCATAAGACTTAACTTTTATAATTTTTTTAAATATAAAAATATATATAATTATTAATTTTTGTCCACACTATCTATCTATATCTCTATCTATCTATCTATCTATCTATCTATATATCTCTATATCTATATCTATCTATATATCTCTATATCTCTATATCTATATATCTCTATATCTCTATATCTATATATCTCTATATCTTATATCTCTATATCTCTATATCTATCTATATATCTCTATATCTATATCTATCTATATATCTCTATATCTATATCTATCTATATCTATCTATATCTATCTATATCTATCTATATATATATCTATATATCTCTATCTATCTATATATCTCTATCTATCTATATATCTCTATCTATATATATATCTCTATCTATCTATCTATCTATATATATCTATATATCTATATATCTATATATATATCTATATATATATATATATATATATATATATATATATATATATATATATATATATATATATATATATATATATATATATATATATATATATATATATATATATATATATATATATATATATATATATATATATAAAATTTTAATATATTTTAATATAAGTAATTAAGTAGTATTTCTTTAAGTTAAACCAATATTTTATTTCTGTTTGTATATGATGTAATCATAGTTGTTTTCAAAGGAAAATGTTAAAATGCTCACGAAGTGACTCTTGGAGCAGTTTTACAGGTCATGTTCATGGTAGCAGAGGCTGAAATCGCTCTGAGCGTCATGTGCCCACAGACGTTTATTCTCTCACACACACACAGGATTCATGTTTAAAGGGTAGTTTTGCAACTTTTGTCTTTATACATCGACACTAGTCCATATTGCCTATATAGTCAAAATTGTCCAAAATGTCTGTGTATGTGAGTCAATGGAAGTCAACCACCACCTGCTTTTAAATTCCACAGAAGAAAGTCATACAAGTTTGGTGGTGAATAAACATTTTCGTGAACTATCCCTTTTTTAGCAAGATTTAAGAGTCAAATCAACTGCACGCCAAACATTTAAGGCATTTAAGGCTGTTTATTAACACTTATCATCAACCCACTCTACAAATGTGAGCCAAATCTTTTACACAAAACATGATGACAGATTCTACATCTGTGAGACACCATGCCCAAACCAGACACAATGCAAGTTCCCAGGACTAAGCAATTTGTCTTTCCCCAGCAGAATTTTGGACATTAGGCAGGGCTACCAGTAGAAAACGCCACCAAATCGATCAAACGACCTCTCTCTAGTCTGGTTAATGCAAAAGCTCTGGTTTACACAGAAGAGCTTGTAGAATCTGATTGGGCCATGTTGTTAAAGAGAAAGAGAGCGAGTGAGAGATGTGTTTGAGCTGGCGAAGGTTACTCTGCTCTCTGCAGCAGTGTGATGGTTAGAGAGGCTCTGCAAAACAAAAACACTACATTCCTCAGCTCTCTCCATTATTCCCACTTCCTGTCCAACACAGCACTCTCAAAACAGAGGAATCAACAAGACAAACACGCACGTCAACAAATCAGCAGCGCCCGAGCCCTCACTCACTCACTCTCACACACACCCTGTGGTAAACAAAGAGCCTTTTTTTGGTCTGTTTTGGGCACGGTGCATGTCAAGGCACCGAAGGAGTCTTACGCTGACAAAACGGGCAGAAACACGCATGAACAAGCACGCAGAAAACAGTCCTTCTTTCGAGCCCATTAAACTGGTACCATATTAGTTAAGTCATGATACATGAAAGAAACTTTTGATTCAAGCAGGAGGCTGGTAAAGGTGGTCAATGCTTGGTTAAACTACAATGAACTTGATTTCCTGATTGGATCAACATTCATGAAAGAGAGAGAGAGGGAGGGAAAAAAAAATATATAATAAAAAAAAAAAAAAAGGTCTGCCAACAAATCGCACACCAAAACAGAAAGGGAAAAAAACCCGTACTGGTCAGTTTTTTGAGCTTCAAATATGCTCCACTACTGGACAAAGTGTGGTCTCAGTATAAAAAGATACACAGCAATGCAGTTTCGATTTAAACTTTTGTTCAGAAAGAATATTTGCTTGGGGTGTGATAAGACTTTAGAGCAGTTGTCCCAAACAGCTCTGCAGATTTTAGCTCCAAAATCAAATCTGCTTGGGTGTTTCTAGTAATCTTGAAGAGCTTGATTAGCTGGATCAGGTGTGTTTGATTAAAGTAGGAGCTAAACTGTGCAGAGCTTCTGAAATTGTGTTAGAGACCAATGCATTAGAGTTTACAGCATATGTTATGATGAGGTCTGTGTAATGCGTCTGTCTCTGAGGTTCAGTCTGGACCCCTGAGAGATGCACGACTAAAACCTCCTGTGACGTGAAGACACTCCTGTCTACAATTTAAACAAATGTCCATTATATTCCAAACAATCTAGACGGCAATGGCATTGCTGAATTCAGTCTTAACTTGGATTGTATTAGGTTCCTCGGAGGAGCTGGATATAAAAAGAGAAGAAATATGCCCAGTTGCTAAGCAGAAACTGGAGGCATTCCTAACTGGCGAGAAATAAGAGAAATGCATTTTCAAAGCTCAGCTAGACCCAAAAAGTAGCCCTAAATACAGATTTCTCAGCTTCAGGCTAAACTCAATCTCCAGGCAAAAGCTACATGCACACGTTATGTACTGTTAAATGTTCAGTTAGTTAAGAAACTGAAACTACACAAAGTTGCAGGTTCAGTCACAGCTGAAGATCCTTCAATCCAGCCCTACAATTTGTCATTCCTCCCACAACCATCTGTTAAATGACAGTAGCCAATCAATCATTTGGTCATTCTGAAGGGTCCTGTGTTAGATAAAACCATTAGTGGTGTTTTTAAAGATTACATTCAAGTAATAGATAACAGCAAAACACTGATATAATTTTCAAAATGCATGAAGACACACATCTGAAATGACCTCAACTCAATGAGCGTCACAGCAGTTGACCAACACTGCCAGCTAAGAGTCATCATTTATTTAGGTGCCATTTTAAAAGCTCTTTCTCTGGAGCTGGACTAGTGTTCAGGTCATATCAACCTTCAAAGCCGCAACAGTCGTTATCAGTCACAGTGCTTGACCACCAATGAGATTAAACAAAATATGAAAGTGCATAGCTGATGAACATCCTTTCGGGTCTCGACTGCGAGACCTTTGTAACTTTGCTTTTCACTGCAGTCAAAAAAGTATTTTCACGTGACAAACTTGACAAATTTTTACTATACAAAAGTTTTCTGTTTGTCATCTCAAGAGCGGGGTGAATAAGGTACCACACACCCTGTCCTCTGCCACTGCTGTTCAAACCAAGTTGATATTTACAGTCAAATGCATCTAACTTCCAACAAAGATAACACGTAGGAGTGGGAGATGCTACATGTCCACGTAGCAACGGCAGTGTGTTCTCCACGTGGGCTCGCCTTGCATCCTGTGGCCATGGAAACGTGAGTCCGTGGGGATTTGCTATACAGCTTCTGTGTGTTTCGCGTGAGTCACCAACAAGAACAAGCAAACTGTAGAGAGAAAAGACCACTAAGACATAGTATCAGCAGCACGCCGCGTCCAAATCGCTCTCAAACATGCTTTATGACCATTTACAAACTAAGACAAGGCATATAGGACAAACCTGCCCAACCCTTGCTTTATTAATAGCTCACTGCAATAAAAGGTCTGTATTAGAGTTCAGACGACAGTAACACCTATCCCAGTATCTGGAGGAGATCAGCCAGACTGGGCCATCTGTACTGGAGTCTGTGTGTTTACTCTGTCCCACAGAATACATGGACAATGAGCTCCACACACTGAGAGAGATTTACACGACAGGTGCTGAGGCAGATAGAGGAGAAGGGTCAGACTCATGGAAACGTTTATATTGTGACAAGTAAACAGTAATCATGAGGATGTGCTTGGTGGTGAATGTACAGTAACTGTGACCCGTTCAAGCGCCTAGACGGCCCAGGTATCAAGACTCACAACTGCAAGTAAATTAAAAACTGCAGAAATTAAATATGCACTAAAAAAACTGGCCAAAGAGTGTGACCAGGAGCTAGATTCGTCTTAACATCTTAAAAAAATAAGTAAAAAAATAAGTTCATAAAAATGTTCCTATGTGCAGTACCTTTGTGATATACTGCTAAAATATATTCTTGAGATTTTTTTTTTCCCTCTCTTGGACAGGCTTTAGTATTAACTGATAGTATGATGGATAATATTTCAATGGTGATAAAAATGTCAACATCTCAAAAAGGCAGTTTTCTTGGTGGTGCCTCCTCCAGAAGTAAGTGCGCAAAAAAAAAAAAAAAAAAAAAAAAAAGTGTTATATAGGCCTAGTTGTTTCTGTATTCAGCAAAAACTCGATTGCTTAATTAGGAACGATCTTTGTTTACAATATCAACCACTGGTGTTACTTCAGAAAACTCATGCACGTCCCTAATAATATAAATGTATTATATGTAGCTACTGTTATGTTGTAATGATTAACATTTGAAACAACAAAGTCATTAAATATCTCACTTTAGGGAACGTGAAAGATGTTGGAGGTTATCCTAATTTTAAGAGGTTATTTGCAATAAATTCTCTTTTCTCATTCTTTTCTCCGTTTCGTTTTTTTTTTTTTTGCCCTTAGAATAATCTTAAGAAAAAAAGACAATAAAATAAATATTTTTACTCTATTAGGATAGAAAATAAATTAAAATAGCAGGGGTTTTTTTTATATTTGGCCCCAAAAACCACTACGCAAATCTATAACAAAATATGAAATGAAGGGGCAAATTAAAATAAATATTTTTCAAATAACTGAAGAAACTGAAAACTGAACAGCAGCCATAGAGATCTGTTGCAGAGCGTATGTGTTTATACGGCTGAATAATGCAAGCAGAACAGTTAAACATTAGGTTAAGAGGCTGTAAATGATTATAGGGGGTGTTTCCTGCTCGGAGGTGAATACAGGGAAGCGGAGATTGAGTCAAGTGACCTGTACTAAACACTGACGCTACCCTGCACTGGATGACGACTGGTGCCGCCCATGTTTACCCAGAGAGACAGGTGACTGGCTCACGTTTCTGGTGCAAGCGTGGGAGATTAAAGGGACATGACAACAGATGTACATGCTGATCTGATAGAAGTTTACAATGCCACCGAGTCTACACATTTTCTGCAATCAACAGCTTAGACAGAAATGCAGACGATAAAGAGTGAGTCTCAGAGAGGGTGAGGGGCTCTCAGCGTTAATCCTCCTCCGGAATCAAACTCCCCGAGAGGGGCGGGGACAGGATGTGTGAGCCAGCTGCTCCCCGGCTCAGACAAAAGGAAGCAGGGTAACACATTTCAGGCCGGTTTAAGTAGAGGCTTCTCAGTCTGCAGTCCAGGCCAATTCAAGAGCATAATCTCACAAAACAAGTGACTGTGAGGGTGTGAGAAGATGACAGGAGAAGAGAGAGTCTTCATTGTTTTTGGAAGAACTGGCAGGCACTGCAAGATCTCGGTGCCAACGTGTTAAAACACCCCAGTCCTATTCCTGCCCTTAACCACAATTTCCCTCTTCAACAGGATTAAATTTTACACATGCATGAGTGCACCTGCTGCCACTCTATGATATGTTATACGGCATTTCATCTACGACTGAGAATGACCAATACTGCTGAATGATCATGTTTTTATTAATATTAATCTTTACAAGTATAAGTGCATTTGCACTGCAGGCCGTTAAGCTAGGAGTTAGTAGATCATTTATTCACTTTTTAATTCGCTTTTTATATTGTTCCTACTTGTTATAAGATTTTTAATGCACTATTGCCAATATTTTTTACAATTCTAATACTATTTCAGAGGCCTTTCTCAAGAAGAACGTCTCCTAAGAAGTGTTTTTGGTTGCGAGAGGAAGAAAACCTTGTTCAGCTTCCCAAACTGTAGGCTCTTTGAAGATATGAAGGATGCAATGCTACTCTATAGGTACTTAAGATTAACATGGGATTGGGTGAAACCAATGTAATGCATTTCAGTAATGCTTTAACTTTTTCATATATATAAAATTAAAAATCATGTTCTTTAAAATGACTACAGAATGCAAACATTTCTGTAACTTTTAATGCTTAAAACTAAAGATCCTTATCCTAATCATTATACTGTGGTGCTAAAGTTAAGCAGGATCCTGAAGTGGGCAGGAGAACAGACTGTGTGAAAGAGGCCCAGCCCAGTGTGATCTCCAAGTCCTCTGCAGTCTGAGCAGCACGAGAGGGTGGAGAGGGATGGGGGATGAGGGTAGATTTACTGCAGCACACACAATGGCAGCAGTGATTTATGTGGACTGCTGGCCCACTTCTGTGGGCCGTAGGGGGAAGCCCTCACCTTTCTAACATCTCATGTGCTGGTTCACAAGACAAAAGCAGAAAGTGAAGACAATGACCAGATTAAACAAGCTCTGGCAGAAGTCCTGATGTTAAACTACCAACCCACTCTCAGATTTGCTCAAAACAAAGTGATATCCCCTCAAATGGATGTCTTTGTTCGTGCAATTTTGTGGTTTTCTAAAACGATCAGATTAGGGATAGACAGGGTCTCGATATAATCTATTAGAAAGTTCCTAAAAATCACTAAATCATTAACCCCTCATTTTATAATTCCCAATATCATTCTGAAAAGGCAAAATACTCCTCAACAACTACATAATTTCTGTATTAGCTGATAAATGACCAATAAACACATGTGCCGTGTGTTTCAAACTAATGTCCAAATATCACATTTCAATCTGAGGTGCAATTCATGCATGTTGGCATTGTGCGAGTTATTTGAAATTGGAAACATTTACACAGTAAATACAGCTAATAATTAAAGTTGAACAGGCAAAGGGGGCAGAAAAGAGTCATGTTTACTACAGAATGCTGTATGAATGTATCAGAATTATTTCTGAGGGATCACGTAACACTGGAATAATGGCTGCTAACAATTTCTACAATAATAATAAAAAACATGATGAAAATACATTTTTAAATATTAAATAGTTTTAGTTTTTTTTAGCAAATACATACAGCCTTTGTGAGCATAAGACTCTTTCAAAATCATATAAAATTATGAACAACATTATGAATTTTTAAATATCTAGCAAAAAGTCAGGAGTACCATTCTGAAGTGCACTGAGAATTACAAAGCTATGGATGGCAGGCCATAAGATGAGTTTGCTATTAAAATCACTACTTGCTGTTCTCAAGATGGTCTTGTAATCCTGTTGGCTAACAGATATCTTAAATGGTTTTGCTGCATGTGGTATGAAGTAAGCAGGCCAAATAAGAGTGAAGGGCTTACAGTGTGGCCTCATAAGCCAATTAAGCAAATTAGTGAGTAATGAAAGATTATTTTAACACCCTACCTGCTGCAATTACAGCACAGCAAGACTGCAACATGTAAAACTGCGCTTGTTGAAGCATTACTGTGAAGCCAAGAAACTAGAAAATGTGTTTAAAAGCTTAAAAAACAAACAAAACCAAACGAAAAAAATCCCACAATACTCTGTTGACTTAAGAAAACACCAGCATCACCCTCAAGCTGCTGTGTTTCATGGAAGACTGCACACTCCAGTATAAACACAAGCCTGGACGGCATACAGGAGGTGGTTGATTTCACTTCTCTGCAGATCTCATCCATCCAGCGAGCACTGACTGTACGCTTGGAGCAGGACAGCTGCAGACAGCCACTCCACTTAAGAGACCCTCGAGGGACGGGCTTAGTGGGACGATACGGCTCGTGCAGCAGAGGGAGGAAGGGGACAAGGGGTTAAACATGTTTTTACAGCTGAATGAAAACTGTAATCGGGCCCAGGGCAGTCAAACAAAGGAGGGATTCTGGGCTGGGGTACAGTAATGGCAAAATCAGCCATTAACTACTAAAGAAACGTATAGGAAAAAAAATATATTATGATCAGATGGCCTACTTTGTTTAGTTTGAATAATCTAACACAAATAGTATTTTAGACAAGGCATCAGTCGGAACAATACAATTGTTTTGACTAAAAGAAGGAAATTTAAAAGTACGAAACAAACCTCAAATTGCACTCAAAACTGACCTGATTTCAGTATCACTATACATAGCACAAAACTCTTAGGAGCATGGGCAATATGCAGCAAAAAAAAGCAGGCAGAATGCAAGAACATCTTGAGTGTAAACTGAAAATTAATCTAATCTAAATCACAGGTAAGAGTGTACAAGGTTAAGGGAGTTTTTTTTTTTATGAAGATTTTGATTTGATCAGGTGACCAATGACACACTTGTGCCAGATAATTTCACATTTGCAGAGTAATTTTCACTTGCAAATGAGTGAAACGCTCACACTGTACATCCCATCAAGAAGACAGATTTGCAGTGAATGCTAAAACAGGTCTTGTGACTGCTGCTATGCTAATTTAGAGGTGGGACTTATGCACAAATTCTGGACATCACAAAGACACATTTACCTTGCCAGAGACAAATAAAAGACAATGGGCATGACTTAAATGTTTGTGTAAAAAAAATATCCATAATTAAAACTTTATATACCATTAAGTCTAGCTTCTGCTGATTGTCGTACAGTACATGCGTTCACGAGAGAGTGGCGTTAAAGTGGATGACCTAGGACTCAAGCGCAAACTCTGGTGACAAATGACTAACTTTGTGAACAAGTGATGGATTCATAAAGAAAAACGTTTGAAGATTTTAAAATAAGTAGAGAGGTGCATCAGGCTATAATGTGAGGTATCATTTCACACCCTTACAATGCACAAACATGTAGTTCACAGCAGGTAAGAGAGGAACACCTGCTGGACAGGCACCTATGAATGAACATTACATGCATAGAGCAGGGCAGGGAGGAGCCGCACATAGATTAAACCTGTTCTGCAGACAACAGCACAAATCTGCCCAAAACGCGCACACACCCGCTCAGGTTTTCAGAGGGCCATTGTGTTACAAACCTCTATTAAAAACAACTCCTTGAAACTCAGGCACATACTTGAGCTGGAAAAACCACTTTCTGGTTCAAAGCAATTAAGCACAGCTATTACAGGCAATAGGTAAAATATGTTATTTGATTTCCTCGTTTCGCTTACTTCTTACGGTTCCAGTTTCCTTTTAGTGATAGCTGATTGACTGCATGTTGCACTAAATGGGCTTACAACATCTTATGAAAGAGGCGTATTGGAGGCCGATAAAACAGAGGAAAGCTACAAACCTTGACCTAAAAATCTAATGACAACACACTACTAGTATTTTACCCATTCGAAACTCCAGCTGCATAATAAACATTTCCTCCTCTTTCTTCCCAGTCGTCATACGAGTAATGGCAGATAAAGGAGGACAATGCCGACAGAGCTGCGATAATAAGCCCGGACATTTAATATGTGCAGCTGGGTGGGAGACGTCAGATTAGCTGAAAGAGCCTACTATGTAACCAGTCACAAGATCTTCCACAACTGTCAAAGCCAAGAAGCGTTTCTCCCTCCCAAACCCTTCAGGGAAAACGTACAGACTTCACGTTTCTCAAAGCTTCCCCAGGAAGCTCCTAAACCGCAGACGTATGCGTGTGTGATACACTTGTTAATGATTAAACTACAGCTAATGCCATTTCTGTGCTTCGTGAATGTGGACGAGGGCATTTTGGGTTAATCCAGTTAGCGCTCAACATCTCCGAAGTGAGGAATTTACTGTGACGGGGGGGTGCTCGACTGTCACACAATAGGACTGAAACAGTGAGGATTAGGGATTGCATAATGACTAAACACGGAGGAAGCTTCACGTTGAGGTTTTCGGAGGGCGTGATGGGGAATTCCTCGAATGCTGATGGCTTTCGAACTTTTTATCAGCGGCAGTACATAAGCTTCGTTCCCGGATTGTTTTGCAACACATTTTCCCATGTAAACAACTCCTGGAAAAAGCTTAAGGCACTTTGTGAACCAGCCAGGTGCTCATATTAAAATATGAATTGACAGAATACTTGATCCCAAGTCATTTGCTGCTTATCGGTTTATCTGAGAGTTAATTTCCCACACTTACTTCTCCTTTGTGCCCTGCATTAAACTCTCAAACGTTTCTATTCCTGGGCTTGCTATAAAAGGTGCTTTTGAGAACTATACATATCCAAGCGTTAAAGTGAACATAAGCCGTTCAGGTGAAGACCCTAAACCTCCATCTGTTCAGCTTAAAAGAACTGTGCCAGGCCACACACACGAAGCTGACGTTTTTACAGAAATATCTTCCACAGACAGCCTCAGCCCAACACATTGAAATACTTGACATTGGCTCACACCCAATTGCAAAGGGTCACGGCCTGAGAAGCATTACCATGAGTCATGGCACAGTGCTAATCCCAAATCCTGCACTATGACCAAGTACACGGAGCCAAGGATGTGGACATTATCCATGCTGAGAAGCAGTCGTTAAGAAAAACGGGAAAGACTTCTGATGTTATACTGAAAGGGTATCACAAACAGGAACGAGTGCAGCGGAGCGTCCAGAGTGAGTCTGGGGGAGAAGGAGCTGTAAGCAGCTTAAAGCCCATCTCCAAGCACATGGCGGTGCAGCGACACACGGAGTCACCATATGGCCTTCTCAAAAGCACAGGCTCAGGCCTGCTGAGACCTTTCATCTAAGTGTTACAGTAAATGTGTAACAGCCACTACTATAAAACCTGAAAGTAAATGGGGAAAAAAACAACAACAAACACACCCAAACTGCATTGATCAAGAAATACAATAAAAACACTAATACTGTTAAAATACTACAATGTAAAAACCACATATTTACTCATGCTGAATTTCAGCAGCCTTAATGCATCCTTGCTAAATGGAAGTATCAATATCAGAGATATATAAGACATCACCAACACTCCCTAAATCTGTATGAGACCTCTTTTTCCTTTACAAGTCTGAGCTGAGTTTTCATTTCTCTTTCACCCTCTCTCTGCCACGGGGCTGAGAGGAAACCATATGCCAGCTGTCTGCACACAGTATACACACATACACAGACCCCCAAGCTCAGGGTCTGACCTGTCTGCTCGGATCAGCTATTTCACATCACGGTCTGAGGATCCTGTGTCGTTCAGTCGGATCCCTGTTAGCCAGTTAGCACTGCTAACACAGATCGAGTCTTCTGCCAATGAGGCTATGCCAACAGCCCTGGCATTATAAAGTCTATGGAAGAGCATTTCAAATGACTGGGTGGTGGCCGCCCGAGGCTTACAGTAGTTCAAATGTTGAATCAAGCATGTTTGCTTATTTTGGTATCAGTGTACTTTAGGGAATACTAGCTCTGGCAAGCCATCAAGAATCTCTCGTGACTCCTGTGTGTGCAGGCAAATGCTCAAGTTAATAATAATGATAATTTTTTTTATATAATTAATATATATATATCAAATTGTGTTTAATTGTATTAGAGACTACTAGTCTGGATTCACAGCCAATTCAGCAGGATCTCTCTCCCTCTCACACACACACACACACACACACACACACACACACTAACCAAACAGAGGAAATCCAAATTAAAAGGACAAAGCAAACAGCTTTTAGTGTGGTTAGTGAGACAGATGTGTAACACAGTAAAGTACCCCCAAAGGAGGACAGACTGTCAACATTAGACAACAGCTATTTTGCCATATCTCCATAAGAAACTATTGAAGTGTAGGGTAGCGCATGAAATCTGTAAACAAGACATTAAATAATCCACAAATACATGCTATAGACGGTGCTTATTTTAACCTATAGCTCAGAATGATTTACAAAACTTTACATAGATTTACAGTCATTTTGAATTCATAACATGGCTTCTATCAGATTAATGAAAGCATGCAAAGCAAACATTATTTTAATGCACTTTACGCAACCAACGATTTTCAAATACAAGACAAACTTCAACAGCGGTTTCTCGACATTACCTCTTTTTAGTAGCACACACACACAATGTTTTTTTTTTCTAAATTCTTTTTTATATGCCATTTCTATAACATTTTATTTTATTTCTGGCTGCAGACAAGTGATCCCCTTTGTAGACTAATCTGTCAGCAGAATTAAACAAGAACTTTGCATATGGCGTTGCAAATCATTGAATGTTTGATTAGATAACGCCTCCTTTGAATATCTGAACACAACATTTCAGAAAACTTGTAATGCAAAACAATGGTTTTAATGCTCTATAATGAATCATCAGGGCAAGTACGGCGAAATAATTTGATGAAAAATGTAAGCTGTAACCTGTGGTGTCTTGCCCTTATAAAGACTGCACCAACACTAACACACCAAGAGAACATGCATCCATTGAAACGTTTGAAAAACCAAGCATACGTCGACCTCTCGAATTTCCCTGATAATTCAAGTTTTGTACGACCGTGTGGGAAACCTTGAAACAAGAGCGACGGGTTACCCACAATCATGTGTCAAAACAGGACTACGCGTAATTTACAATTGAGGCTGGCAAACAGAGAGACGTGCACATGAGAGTAAAGCGACGGGACCCAGCGGTGTCTTACCTTGGGCAGCTCTCTCAGCTGGTTGGCGTCCAGGAGCAGCTCCTCCAGACTGCGGTTGTAGCGGTAGATCTCGTCGGGCACCGCAGTGAGCGAGCAGTGCCGCTTATCCACGGACTCAACGTGACGGTTACACCGCCACAGCGGGATACACTTCAGCATGTCCCGGAGCACTCAGCCCCTCCGCATCGGGGACTCAAACGACGGGATGCAGGCTGGAACCGCCGCCTCGGACTTTATCCACCCAAACCGGTCAAATAAAAGCTCCCGCTCGAACTGCTCTCCCGCAAATGTCCACTAACTCCAGCGATGGCGGGGGACATCCAGAGAATCGTGCACGAGCCGAGTCACTCAGCGCATTCACAGCTCGGTTCAACGCAAGTCGACAAAACATACATTTTACGAGCTGTGTTCAGTTTCGCGGCACGAACGGCTCCTCGCTGACTTCCACGAGATCCGCGCGGAGTGACTGACTGACTCCGTGCTAACACACAGAGGAGCTCAGATACGCCAAACTCGTCGGTCCGTGTCACGCGCCCCTTTATCAAACATGTTTTGTCTCGCAATAACAAAATTAGGTCTAACAATCAAACTACATCGCGCCCGAGAGGCTGCTGTAACGTTTACACACGACGCGATGCTACGGCTAGCCGATTAGCCAGCTGCAGAGCGCTACAGTCCGCCAACCGCTACAAAACGCACCGGCCAGCCTCCAAACAAAGACAAAACAACTCAGAACTACCTACAGGCGCGTGTGTCGCGGAGATACGCGAGACTTGCGGTGTGAGATGTCCCATACGCGGCAGCAACAGGCTAGAAGCAGCAGGCCGGTTCCGTGCGTGTATGTACGTGGGGGGCTGGGCTGATCTCCGGCGCTCCGGAGACACTCCACCGGCTTTGTGCTCCTCTGCTGCCCGTCCCGATATCGAGTCCGGACCGATCCGTCACAAACCTCTCTGCGCTCCTCATATACGTGGTTGGCCACGAGACGCCCCGCCTGGCTTTATCTGCCGCGGGATTTCCTGCTCTCGCAGGCGAGCGTGTGGAGGTTCTGGGTTAAGTAAGGCTTCAGGAGCTGATCCATTCCCAGCTCCGCCTCACTGTTGTGAGTCTCTCTGAGCGCCTCTCGCACGCAGCTCCGCGGCGCACGGCGTTGCTCTCACTCCTCCGGAGGGCGACCTCTAGGAGTCTGGAGGAGGAGCGGAGCGCCGCGGTCTGCCTGGTGCACGTGCGCCACCGCGCGGAAAGAAACCTGTACTTCTTTTTTTATCATCACGAAAAAATATTTCGTTTATTTTTGTCTACAAATAAAGACTAAGACTGTCGGATAGAGCTGAATCTCTTGTCTTTAATGTTCTATAGGAAACATGTTGAAAAGCCTTAGAACATTCTCTCACTTTCTCTGTGAGT
The DNA here is from genome assembly GCF_018831695.1 of Puntigrus tetrazona. Lineage (NCBI taxonomy): Eukaryota > Metazoa > Chordata > Actinopteri > Cypriniformes > Cyprinidae > Puntigrus > Puntigrus tetrazona. Next base: position 23,773,759 of record NC_056705.1, on the reverse strand, counting down.
GTATGGTTATCAAACTTTTTGACTTGAATATTAGGATAGATATAAAGAATGTACGTACTCAAGTACTTTAAACATGCTAGAGCAGAGGAACTCTGAAGTGTAAGGATCTAAACTTGCACTGTTTGGGATAAACCTGCCAGGAATGAGAAATATCGACACTGGACACCAAACTATTATTTTAATATTTTATAAGGAAGCAACATTAGACTAGAAATATGCTGGCAAAATCCACACTTGTTTGAACCCTTGGTCAGAAGGCTCATACTCATAATTTGATAGGTGGTACTCTAAATCTGTGGTTTTCCTGTCCTGAAGACACCCCTGACCAGCACATTTTATATGTCTCCCTCATCTAACACTCAACAGCTTGTTAGTAGAGACTGCAAGATCTCTCCTGGGTGCATCTCATAAAGGAGACATGCAAAATTTACAGGTATGGGGTGTGCCCAGGACAGGTTTAAAAGCCGCTGGTACTTTAGCTCCAAACCTAAACACACCCGATCCAGCTAATAAAGAGGTGTTTGTTTGAAAGCAGCGCTGCAGTGACTGATCAGTGTATGACAATGAAGTCTGGAGAGATTGATCATAAAGAGTATATGTTACCATTAGCCGTCAAACACCGATCGGTCACTGCAGCGCCGAACACAGTCTTCAGGATCATTAGAAACTTTCTAGCGGGTGTGATTTGGGGCTGTTGGCAGCTAGCAGAATTGAGTTTGAGACCACTGCATATAGAATTGAGAATACTATATGTATATTTAATTAAAAAATAAATCAAAGCTTTATAGACAAATTCATATTATTTATTTTTATTTTTTTGCAGTGAATGCTAAACTCCAGACATTACCTGATACAAAATCATTAGCAATTATGTCATGGTTTGTGTGTGTGTGTGTGTGTGTGTGTGTGTGTGTCATCAGGTAAGGGGCCCTCACCCAACCATGCATATTAAAGACTGGGACAACACTGCATATTAGAGAAATTTATTGTTTTGGTAAAGGCAGAACCAATGTCACCAACACAATGTTTAGGGTCTGAACAAAGTCAGTGGAGAAAAAGTTGCCATTTGTAAAAAAGTGGGGTGGGAATGGGGAAAATTGCATTTTTTTTCTCTTCAAAATTAGAAAACAAAACCCTGCAAATAATAATGACTGTTAAAAAAAATGCAAGTCTTTCACAGTAAGTGACACAAAGTAAATGTATGAGGAGCATGTTTTTTTGTCCTAAGCTAAATCCCACCATTGGGATTTTTCCAATAATATTATTACTATCAACATCAATAAAAAAATAATTACAAGTTTCAAAGAGGCCCAGATCTCAAGCAGCAGTGATGAAAGCTGAGTGAGTTTGAGTGCCAAGAGACAGGGCCAGTGGCCATTTCAGGACAGTCTTACGCGGAGAGGTCACTGTTATTAAAACGCTCTTGATCATACAACTCGGCAACAACCTTGCGACCTGCAAACCAGCGGTTGTTGAGAGCCTGGATGGCCTTGTTCATTTCATCAGCATCAGAGAACTCCACAAAGATCTTCACTATTATCTCAGCATCGTCCTCATCACCCTGTCGCTCCTGGTAAATGATAACCCGATTAACGGCACCGTACTTCCCACATTCCTCCATCACTTCACCCTCCAAGTCATCGTCAATGTCCTCTGGGCCCACCATGTTGCGTAGCACCATAACTGTTGACTGCATACGGGCAAAGAGAGGTACAAAAAAGTGGGTAAACTGATATTCCAAACCTGGAAGACACTTATAGAAGACAATGGCTATTAACAAACATTGAATTCTGACGAGTTTAGGACAACGTGTGGGCGATCAAAAACAAACTAATTTCTGTTTTTCGGGTGAACTATATATTGCATGAAACTAAGTCATTTTTTATTATTGTTCTTAATCTACTCCTAGAACTTTAACCGATTTACACTTGTGTCTCTGACCTTTGACTGCGTGACTGGTTGTTTTCCTCCACTTGCACTGACGCTTAGCTGCTCCAGTTCACGGTCCTGTCCATTTCCGACTGGTGCGCTCTGATCTTCAGTCCGTCTGTTGTCTTCCTCTCTCTTCACTTCTGTATGTGTTTGTGCTGTAGATGTTGGTGTTCCCACGGATGCAGATGTTGTGATTGGTGGGGATGCTAGCACTGGGTTGACCAAACCGACCTGGGGGACTACAGGGAGAGTGGGGCGAGCAGGCGTCACACCTATCATGGATTACAGAAGAGACACGAATGATTCACAGAAGACTTCTATCAACTACTTATTTTGTTATAGCTTCAATCTGCTGGTTTTTCATGATTGTTAAAGTCTGTTGTGTAAGATGCTGTAATGGTAGCATTCTACACTAACACAAATGCTCAGTAAGAAAATTTCATCCAATTTTGGCATGTGGTTAAAATGAAAAGAAATTCACACTTCGACAGTAGATGGCACATTTAGAAAAACAGAAATAAAGCCAGGCACAACTTCCAGTTTCTGACACACTCATAAAAAATATTTTCTATCAGCTGTTCAGGTTTTTGTATACGCCATGGAGTTTTACACACTACAAAGTTGTGGTTTTGTTTAACAGCAGTGATCAAAGAAGTTTAAATCTTACAGGTTGGCAGTTTTACAATACACACGATATTTCACGACATTAAAAAGAGATTAAAGAACCCCTCTCTGTAAGAAACACTGATGGCATAAGGATGTTTATGTTGTTCTGAACAGATTCTGTTCAAAGTAAAAATGTTATTCACACTGAACAATCATCCTGATGTGCACAGGCCTTTAGGGGGGTTAGGATTTCAATTCAAACTGCATTGATCTTCAAAGATGTCCATTGATTTTTGCAGACCTGTAATGATGCCAGGAGCCTGGGCAGCCAGCACAGCCTGTGGAAGTCCCATTTGCTGACTGAGAATGTGTGCTGGTGAAGCGAGAGAACCCAGCACTGTCGCTCCAGCAACAGCCTCCTGCAACAGCATTAAAATAAAGCCAAAACAAATGTTAAATGATAATCGCCACATCAATGTGACATTTGACAACATATGCATAAAACTGCTGTAATTTCAATCAGCACATCAACAACAGCTTCTCAGATCCACCAAATCTCAGATATACCTTTTTCCTTCAATAGTAAACTAGTGTTCAGCCTGACCTTAGGTTTAATTCTCACCTGGGCAGTAATCTTTGCAGTCGCAGCAGCAGCCGCCACAGCTGCAGCAGGAGGCAGACCTCCAGGGGTTGTAGGGGTCAACAGAGGCATGGGAGGAGTAACGGCCTTCCCCACTCTTAGGTACTGACCTCCAAGGTCAAACAGGTTCATAGATGAGACGGCATCCAGCGCTGACTGAGGCTTTTCATATTCTACCCATGGTGAAATGGAGAAAGCGGTTCCTCAATCTAGACTAGTTTTCATACCTCGCATTTCAGTAAGCTTTAGAAATCAAGTCTAAACATCTGATTATTGCATAATTCTGGCATACTTCAACTGGTCATGTCTATAAGTATAAAGCATGGCACAACTTCGCTTAAAATATCTGTATCTGGAAAGACACCTCATAAACATTACACTTGAAATGAATTGTCAGTTGCACAAAAGTACAGCGTACTGCGGTGAGTCATTCTCCACATAGGGTTTACAGTGCTTTCTAGGCGGCTCACCAATGAATCCGTAGCCCTTGTGCTTCCCCGTGGTGGGTTCTCGTGCCAGCATACAACTTTTAATCTTTCCGAAGGCCTCAAAGACGCTCTTAATGTCGTCGTCAGATAGATCAGGGTGGATACAGGCTACATAAATTCGGTTGTAGGCACGTGCCTCCTCTGCCAGTTGGTCGATGATGGGCTGCGCCTGTCCAATGTTACTTGGCCGCCCCACCTACAGTACACATACCAGCACAGGGGCCACTAAGTGAAAGTGTATGAATGAGTGTGTGCTTGCGTATGTCAATGCAAAAGTGGTTGAGAAATAAAAAAATAAAATAACCTGTACCAGTCTGAAAAAAAGACTCAAGTACAGTGAAGAGAGAGAAAAAAAAATGTAGCTTAGCCTTTCATCAAAAAAAGTTTTCAAAAGACCTTTTATTCAAACTAGCTATACAGTACGCATACATATAGATATTTGAGATTCTTGGGTCTCAGAACATACTTTAAAAACTTGACAAAATAAATAAAGAAAAAAAAACAACTGAGGATAGCACTTTAACATTAGCTAATTTCTTGCCTACATATGGTCTCTTGCAACTGTGAGAGTACGGACGTGTTAAAAGGCGCAAAATAAGTTGATTCATGAATGTAATGTGTGTGTCAAAAACAAAACAAAAACCCCCAAAGAAAACAAAACTGTTTTTTTTGAGTTTGTGGTATCTGTGCTGCAGTTGGGGCGGCCAAGCAAACACCAGCCAGGCGCAGCCCATCATCAGCTCATCCCGGACAGAGAAGAGCCCGTATCAAACAAACGCTCCCTTTGCAGCTCCTAGAGAAATGGAGCTCCGAAAACAAACAGTTTGACAGTGTGGAAGCATGGCATGGCATTGCATACACTCACTTTCAGGTTAGAGGAAAGATATGCACATAAAAACAAGAGCATTTACGCAAGTAACACACACACAGCACAGGTACTGGCAGAGCTACATATAATCTGTTTATAGGTTCTCTGAGTCATGCACAAAAGCAACAACATAGAAAAAGGACTCACTGTCGGAAAGCTGTTAAAAAAAAAGTTTAAGACTTATTGTCCTGTTTGAAGCCCACCTTAATGTTCCTTCCACCCAGCATAACGGAGTTCATCTGCTCCAAGGCCAGTTGAGCTGCTTCAGGAACCTCATACTCCACAAAGGCAAATCCTGAGAGAGTTTTTGATATGTACAAGGTTTACATACTTCCTACGAGATATCATCCATTAAGAACAAATAAGAAAAGAATTGTTCCTTAAGCAAATATTAGCATAATCAGAACCAATCATATCAGATAGGTGTTATATTTGGAATTTAAAAAAAAAAATAATAAAAAAAATTCAATTTTAAAATAAAGCCTAGTTCAAATTATTTATTAAACAAATGTACAACAAAAACAATCACTTCTGGTTGCAAATGTATTATTTATAAAAGGACCCTATTCCGCTTTTTTACCTTATCTACAAATTGTACTTGTGCTCTCAAAAAACAAACATAGACCAGAAGTTTAAAGGCTTTTAAAGTTTAAACATTAAAAAGAATAAGCTTTAAGACGTCTAAGACCTGCAATGTCATATGAGCGCAAAAGAGATAATACTCAAAAACAAACAGAGGTTTTGTTTGTTGTTGCTGTAAAAGACACAAAACCTGCATGTTTTTGCTTCCAGACAAAAAAATGGAGAAGTACAGCCTTGTTTAATAAATGATTATAAACGTATTTCAAAGTGTCATAAAATCCCATTTTGTGGATTTTGTGTTGCACATCATAGAGGTCAATGTTAATTTTAACTGATGAGAAAACTGGGTAATTTCTTAATCTTAAAATCTATATTGTGTTGACTATAAAGACTACAGTACATCAATGATGTGTTAGTGTCTATTCAATTAATCTCGAGACTGCTTAATTACTCACAAAAACATGCTATGACAGATGCTTTAGACCGTGAGATTGCGTACATTTACTGAGCGTTTGTTATTGTAATAACAGTTCGGCACAAATGCAATTCATTCACTTGAGTGCATGAGTTTTTACAGCTCCTTGAAACAACCTGTCAAAAGGCTTATCGAAATGTTACAGAATAAGCCTCATGTGCTTTTGATGCAAATAGCTGTGCATTTACTTGAGTTTTTAACGTTGTGGGCAAAATTAAACAGTCTCAAACTGAAGTTGTCTGACTCCCCTCTTCCCCCTTCACTCAGACAAGGGTCATAGCATACCTTGTGTTTCATGGTAACAGAGTCCCAAGACATATCAATGCTCTTAATGGGACCAAAGGGGGCGAAGGCTTGTCGGATGGTATCTTCCCCCAGCTCGTAATAAATGGAGCCCACATACACACGGCACATGATGGCCAGAGCTCGCTGCCTCTGTGCTGCCACCTAGTGGTCATGAAAGGAAGAGACAACAATAGAGAGTTTTAGCTACCGAACAATAAAAGACGTGGAAAAACAAAGCACCAAAGACAATGAAATCAAATATAGAAAGGGATTAAACTTTTTTTAAGCTTGTTTTAGTACTAGTTCCCACTTCATTTGGTCCTCTATGCTTACTCATTACTTGCATCACTTACCATTAACGACAAGCACAGCAACGTGAATTAGGAACATGTGGCACAGCCCCTTCTTACCATTTCGAGAGTGCTGCTTGCACGTTCCTAAATTAGTGTGAGTGCTTGCAGACTAAAACATGTAGATTTTTAACTGACCTAAATTCTGTCCGAGAATACTGATAGCCTAAATACTTAACATGTGGAAGTAACCCCTAAATACCCTGGATAATGAGCGGAGGTGAAATCAGTTCTCTTTTCATGAGGTGAGCTTTTGGACTTACATATCAGATCACTGTTGAGGGAGAATCAGCACAAATCTATCCGTTTTACACTTTTAGTCCAACCAAACAACACATTTATCATTGTTTAATCATTATATATGTAATTCAAGTTTTGGATTGCATGTCAGCCACATGACGAAAGTATACGATTACACACAAGGCTCAAAGTTTAGGCAGATTCAATTTGGATTGTCGTAGTGACCGCTAGCCCTCTTTCACAGCAGACAAAGGTGACATTTATACGCCACAGCATATTCACAAAGGAGAAATGGAGCATCCACACCATTCACAACACACAATTCCCACAAGACTTCTTAAGACAAATGGAGCTTCAGATAGAAAAATAAACTTTGATCAATGAGCAGTGACATGAAGGCGCACACACGGGTGGCCATGCAGTGATTCAGAATGGCAAATATGGAATGGACTGTAAGTAAATGAAGAAATGTCATGTGCGATATTATATCGTATTACAATTCGTCTTTCCTGTTCCTGTGATTTAAAACTGCTCCCATGGCATTCATTAACATTGAAACAGTACAGTCAGATCATGGAGGTAGTTCATGTCGTGTCATCTTGCAACCTGCTTAATGAAATGGGTGACCAAAAACAAACATTCCATTCACAACAAAGCCATGTCTGCTTTTTAAATATGCTGCTGCAAATGTCTAGTGTATCAGGCCAATGCCGGGTAAAGAAGGCTAACAGTCATTATGCCAAAACGCGTACAGAAGGTAAATAATAGTTAATCTATTGACCGATTGTAAAGATGAGAGAGGATCTCCAAAGCCCATTGTCACTGCTGCCATCTGAAACACAGTAAAGATGGAAAAGTGCTGAAAAAGGTTAGATATCTCTTTATCCTTTGCAGACAGACATAGTATTCCAGACAGTCTCTCTGACCGGTCAATGCCTCCGAATTCAACTTTAAACTCTGCCCACCTCGTTAAAACACCACTGAATTTGACTGAAGACCTGAAACATTTGACAATTAAAGCAACAGAGATACTAATAGGCAATACGTTCGACAAAGGCAATGAGTAGGCTGATCAGATTTTCCATCTGTTCCCAAAGTCAAGAAATAAACTGAGCATAGGGTGTGCATGTTTCCTTTGGATAACTGCTGTAGACTCCTCAGTCATTATAATGTCTGCTTGGGTAGAGCAGTACATACTGGGTCCAATTTCTAGATTTTGTTTGATTTTGATCAAACAGAAACACGCTGCAGACCTCAACCAAACTGGCAGAGAGGGAGGGCAAACAAATGCACGAGGAGTTATTCCAGTGGAGAGTTTCAGTCTAATCTTGCAGCTAATCTGACAAAATAAAGAAAGCATTCACAAGACTTGTGATGTGCGAAAGAAATTAAACAGACACCCAAGTGTAAAAACATTTGAAAAAAAAGTGTAAAAATAAAATTAAAGACTACGCAAGGATTTGCCTTTACAGATATCACATTGTTTATACAAACTGTTCATTTACAATTTTCCTGGATTTTCATGAATCCCTAATGTATAATGTTAATGTTAAGAGGAATAATATGCAAGTCTGAAAGATTACTTCCTTTTTTTGCAGACTTGCTTCAGTCAATTCAGCATTATAAATCCTGCACCAGGAGGTGACGCTAATGGTTTCAGTTACACTATTGGTTTGACAATCAAATGTTTCAATTCTCTCAAATAAGACGACAACATTTATATTTAACATTTAAATCAATCTGCATAATCAGATTACAACATAAGCTCACCTGTAAGTTTGTGAGCTGCTGCTGCTGGTGGGCGATGGTCTGTTTCACTAAAACACTCTTGATGCTCTGTTCCATGGCATACTTCTTAGCCTAAAAAAAAAGGAAAAAAAGGACAGGTCATTTAATTTATATCAATAAAAGGGCAATATTCACCCAACTCTCATGTGCTACATATCTCAGTGCATATTAGACTGTCAGTTTTTAGCTTTAAATTTATCATAATCGTGGTTTTGATATAACTCCCCACATAACAGTCTATCAGAGACAGCTGCTGATCAAGTTTGATTAAAAAGTGAGTCTACAAAAAAAAAAAAAAAAAAAAAAACATTCATGCACACAAGCCTACAAAATAAAAAAATGCTCCAATCGGACTTGTGGAGAAGCATCCTGTGGCATTGACTAATTAGGAATCTATTTTAAGATGGAGCTGTTGCACAGCAGTAGCACAGTCTCTCTTGACACACTGGAGCAGGTGACGCAGGTCGGAGTTCAGCCGGTGACCTGTACTATCCCATTCCCTCCCTTCTCACGTCTCGAACAAAGATACAGTGCAAAACAATAAAGATCTCTTATTACCTTCTGTAGCGCCTCCTGTTGCTCCGGAGTAAGAGGCGGTAATACAAGCTTTGCACCTGTGCCTTGTCCATTCTCCATCATCAGACCTTTGCCTCACTGAGAAAGTAACACAACGGACATGGAACGAAAAAAACAACACATATTCAAGTATTTCCAGAACAGGTTTTTCATCTACTCAGCATCCATTCGCACATCTGAATTTATAAACTTACTCTATAGTGTGCCCGAAATAGGTACAGACAGAAATATATAAATATGTTCAGCAAATGTATTGTAATTTAAACGCAGCTTACCTATGAGGCGAACCGTATTACGCCAACCAGGATTGTGAAGTCGTAGAGACTTGCTGGCAAAGCACTCACAATTTTACAATGATCTGTGGTTCATGGAAATGCACACAGCATGATTAAAAATCATTGTCAAAGTGCAATAAGAAGAAGCTGGATAACTGATTGACTTTCTTCCGTGTAAGACAAAAGGGTAAGGCCTATTAACAGCCTCAGTCCCCAATTACATTTACCCAATTCATCCCCCTTTTGTGTTTTCCAGGAGAAAGCCAATCATATACATTTATAAAAGCATTTAATAAATAAAATAATGATAAGATTCTAGGTATGCTATGTCTTTAAGCAACTGCTAGTTATTATCCTGCCTACATTGTCTTTCCTGACAGCAGCATGGTGCTAAATTACTGCACACTATCGCTATTCGCGTTCAATCTAATTCACAAGACTATTTTCTCTGCAAGGTGCAAACTGGTCCACTCAGAATGAAACAAAGACCCGTTTCACAAACCCACAGTATTCACACCGAAAAAGGTGTTTAACTTCAAAAACGTTCAAGAAACACCGCACAACTGGACAATTCATAGGTACCTCCATTTGCGTTTTGGCTTTTCTGCCTTTCTCGGCTTAGCATAAACATAAACTCGTCGTTAAAGTGAATGGAGGCTTTTTGCACCCCCAGATAGCTAAACGTACGTACCAACAAAGAGGTTAAAGACGCGGCAGTGGCGCGCTTGCTCTGGTACATTACATCAGCAAACATGCTAGCTGAATTACAGCTGTTAAACGCACTAATTTAAGATAGAGGCGCAGGATTCAGGGCCTTGCTATCTATATTCGTCTCAAACGATGTGTAGCCGTTTCGTAATAGACGGTAAATCCCCAATAACCCAGAAAAAAAATTCACGACTGAAAAGGAGAGCAATGTGCTAGCCTGGTTAGCAATGAACAGCAGCTAGCGAGCTTTCATACAGGCCTCGTGTATGCACGACTCGAGATAAACAGAAACAGCGAGAGGTCTATTTCGACTAAATTCACCCAGAGTTAATTATAAGCAGGGATAAATTAAAAAAAACATTTCTATACTGAAGTAAACGTGTTAGGTAATCATCATTACCGCAGTGTTCCGCGTTACCGCCATGTAGTGATCCACATTGAGGACTCTGCAGGAACACAGAAACAAAACGAAACCTGGAGCGGCTCGCGCCTGCCTTCCACTGGCCCACGCAGATCACGTGATCCACAACGGCCGTTAACTAACGAACACTTCATACGTTTTTATGAACGCGTTGTTTAAGCTTATCACCATTGCAACACGTTTTTACTTATGAAATATTTTAATTTATTTGTTTGGAAAATGTTAGTTTGGTTCCAGAAAGACTAATATTTGAGTCATGACACGCCCCCTGCAGGCCTTATATCTCAAGCCAGCAGGAGTAACTTCAACTGCCTTTCCAGTTTTGTAAGAATCACAGAGGATTTCAAAGACGCATCTTCTTCTCTGGTGCAAGAACATCCCGCTTTCTTATTTAAGTGTACTGCCTCCACCAGGTTGAGACAGGGAAACGATTTTAGAGACATCGCTCAATCAAGTGTGTTCTGGTCACCCTTTTGGTTTTGAGACATTTTTTCTGGATTACTATAAGATAAAATATTTGGTACCGTTTTTGTAACGTAAATTTAGCTAGACTGAGGTAACGCTGGTAACGTTACATAGATATGTGCACACAGCTACTCGAGTAAATATGAGCAAGAACAGGAGCTACAAGTTTTGCATATGTAAATGTTGAGGTCCAGAAGTGACAATACAAGACACCGTCGTGTTGCATTGGACGGATAGAAAATACCAGCATTTAACTGTTTGTATAAAACATTTATTTAATTACAAAAAAAAATACTTTTTAAGTGGAATCCTGGCTGAAACGTCCTGCATCTCAGTCGCATCGTTACCTTAACAGGAAAGGTCAACGGTAACAAACTATAACGCAGAAGTAGGAAGTAAATAATAAAACAATTACACCTTCAGGATTAAGATGACAACTCGACTTCTGTGTACTTGTGTGTTCACTTTTGGTTTTAATGTGTAGTTAGTAGTCAACTACACAGTGAATGTCATGCTACTGTACTAACAGCTTCACCAGTGATAGGTCCTCACTGCTTTCTGAGCCAATAAATGCACTGCTAGTAAAATGTAAGCTTACTTTTAGAAACTGATGCTTTTCAGAGTGTTTTGCGGCTTTGAGCTGCTCTCAGAGATAGGGGAGGAGCCTGGGGTCCCCAAAAAGGTAACACTGCAAACAAAAAATCTGTTCTCACATACTGACACCTTGATGATTTAGATCACGTTTAGTTTGGTTTCCCAACTAGCCACAAAAAAATCTGTGCAGTGGATCAGCTTAGTAAGTTAAGCACAGCGCAGGTGTTACATGACAGCATGAAAAAAATCACTGACTTTTGATCTATTCTGTATATTGATAGCGATAGATAAATAAACAAACTTAGTTCAGTGGTTCTCAACTGGTTTTGCTTTAGGATCCGTATTATCATATGAAAGATTAAAACAAAGTTACATTGTTTCATTGGACACACAGTAATGTAATTTAATTTAAAGGTTTTATATTTTACATAACAAACCACCCTCTCCTATGTATGCCAGCTGATCAAAACTCAGAAAGGATAAATAAAAAAAATAAATCAGAGAAATTAAAATATATAACCTTATAAATACGCACATACATATATGTACTTATACAAGTATAAACATACAGTATTTGTACATATACAGAAACATGTACATATACACATTTATTTATACATGTACATACATATTTAGAAACACTAGAAATACAATTTTAGAAGTAGTAATTACTCAATTATGAAATAGCTAACTTTCTTTTTAACCGATCTTATGCTTGTGATGCTTAATGCTTGTGTATTTTAAAATGCAGTGGGCTGCTTTATTTTAAGCGATTTGTTGTCAAGTGCAATTCTATTTTAAAATCACTTGCTGTAAAAATGCTGTACAGTTGCTACATTCCTAACGTCCGTTGTCTTTGCTTTTTTTCTTTTTAGAAACCGGTGAAAGTCAAAGGAGCACGAAAACAGGAGCTTGCTCCAAAAAATCAAATCACTATTGCTATAAATGCGGGCAAAGCTTCAAAACGTCAGTTCACTTCAAAAGACATAAACTAGTTCATTCAGGAGAGAGGCCTCATGCTTGTCCTGAATGCAGCAAGACGTTCGTTACGTCCTCTGAACTAAAAGCACACCTGCGAGTTCACTCAGGAGAAAAACCCTACCACTGCTTTGAATGCGGAAAGAGCTTTGCTCAATCAGGGTCCTTTTCTAATCAACGCAGACTTCACAGAAATGATAAACGCCATCACTGCCCAGAGTGCAACAAGCGTTTCCAGCAACTTATGGATCTTCGAATTCACCAAAGGTTTCACACGGGAGAAAAGCCATACCTGTGCCCGCAGTGCCGGAAGGTCTTTACTACATCCGGAGCGTTACGAGTTCACCTTCGAACCCACGCTGGTGAAAAAACCCCACGAGTGCAAAGAGTTAAAGTTCACAGACATGTCCGTTCAGAAGAGAGGCCTTCCATGTGCTCTGTCTGCGAGAAGCACTTCAAGGGACATGCCAATTTCAGAAGAAAAACCTTATCGATACACCACATGCGACAAGACATTCACCCAGAGCACTAAAAGAGCACCAGCCCCCTCAATCAGAAGAGAAAGTGTTTCCCTGTGGCGTGTGCAGCGAAGCTTTCAGCGCTCTGTCAACTTAAACAGCACCAGCAGCGCCACAAAGGCAAGAAGCACCATCGCTGTACCGAGTGCGGAAAGGCCTTTGCACATTTGTATTTGCTGAGGAGTCATCGGCGTGGACACTCGGAGGAGAGACCGCACTCCTGCACTGAATGTGGAGAGGGCTTCCCGCGGTCATTTGACCTGAAAATGCACGTGAACACTCACAGTGAAGCGCGGCCTAATCTTTCCTCCGAGTGTGGGAAGAGCTTCCGAGAGCTCAGAATGCATTTGAGAGTCCATACGGGAGAGAAGCCTTATCCCTGCTCCGTCTGCGGCATGGGCTTCAAACACACGTCCCAGCTCAGAGTGCTCGAGCACACTCACGCAGGAGAGAGGCCACTGTAGGAAGACCTTCAAAGACAAGAGAAGCCTGCTTACACACAAGAGAGTGCACCATAAATAAAGAAATTCTTCTCTTAAAATTTGTATTATACAGTATAGGTTTTAACATGCTGTTCACAGTACTGTGTACTCCATTACTACCCTCTTGGCTGTAAGACCTTATTGGGTAATATGCATATTACTGATGATTTTAATTCTTGTTTGTGTCTTGTATATTCACATACATTCTTGCATCATGTATCAATCAATCAATCAATCAATCATTTTTCATTTATATATAGCGCTTTTAACAACACAGGTTGCATCAAAGCACTGTACAGTATAAGGTAGAAGAGTACAGTGACAGGGATGTATAATGAGGAGAGTGACCAATTTCTTATTAAATGCAGAGACGGTCTCTGTAATCAATTCAACATTAAATCACTAGAAGTTAAGTGTCCCCAACCAAGTAAGCCAGAGCGACAGTGGCAAGAAACAAAACCCCATGCATACAGAATGGTGAAAAAAAAAAACCTTGGGAGAAACCAGACTCAGTTGGGGTCAGTTCTCCTCTGACCGGACGCCCAGCACTTAACTTCCAGTTCAATTTTAAACGCAACTGTGTCAGATAGTGTAAATGACTGACTTAGTGTGTGTGTGTGTGTATGTGTGTGTGCATCAGGATCTGGTGATTGGTCCACGGGGCGCATCTAGGTGTTCTGGTTTCTGATGAACATAATCTCTGTGTACTGCTCCACCATCTAGTCTGGATACAAACTGAAAACAGACTGAGAAAGAGACAGGACTAATATTAGCGTAGATGCCATTCTTTTCACGATGTCACAAGTACATCGTATTTTAGGAGATAGTGTTCCCGGTTCCAGCAAATCTAAGTAATGCAGCCTAAAAATCCTTTAACGGATTTGAATAATAAAAAAAGTGTGTTGGTGTGTTATGTGAAGGCTATGTTAAAAAGATGTGTCTTTAATCTAGATTTAAACTGGCAGAGTGTGTCTGCTTCCCGAACAGAGTTAGGGAGATTGTTCCAGAGTTTAGGTGCTAGATAGGAAAAGGATCTGCCGCCCGCAGTTGATTTTGATATTCTAGGTATTATCAAATGGCCAGAGTTTTGAGAGCATGGCGGACGTGCAGGACTATAATGTGATAAGAGCTCGCTCAAGTATTGAGAGCTAAACCATTCAGGGCTTTATAGGTAATTAATAAGATTTTAAAATCTATCCGATGTTTGATAGGGAGCCAGTGCAGTGTTGACAGAACTGGGCTAATATGATCATACTTCCTAGTTCTAGTAAGGACTCTGGCTGCTGCGTTTTGGACCAGCTGAAGTTTGTTTATTAAGCGTGCAGAACAACCACCCAATAAAGCATTACAATAATCTAACCTTGAGGTCATAAGCGCATGAATTAGTATTTCTGCATTAGAGGTTGAAAGCATAGGTCAATTTAGATATATTTTAAGATGGAAAAACGCAGTTTTACAGATGCTAGAAACATGATTTTCAAAGGAAAGATTGCGGTCAAACAGCACACCTAGGTTCTAACTGATGATGAAGAATTAACAGAGCAGCCATCAAGTGATAGGCTGTGTTCTAGATTATTATATGTGGGGTTTTTAGGTCAATTAGCACCTCTGTTTTTCAGAATTTAGCATTAGGAAGTTACTCATCATCCAGCTTTTATATCGACTATGCATTCTGTTAGATTCTCAATTTGGTGTGTATCACCAGGCTGCGCTGAAATATAGAGCTGAGTATCATCAGCATAGCAGTGAAAGCTAACACCATGACTCCTGATAATATCTCCCAGAGGTAACATGTACAGGTTGAAAAGTAACGGTCCTAGCACTGAGCCTTGAGGAACTCCATATTTCACTTGTGATTGATATGATACCTCCTCATTTAATGCTACAAACTGATAGCGGTCAGATAGATATGATGTAAACCATGCTAAGGCGCTTCCTCTAATGCCAACATAGTTTTCTAGTCTATCCAAGAGAATGTTGTGATGGATAGTATTGAATGCTGCGCTAAGATCTAATAGCACTAATAATGAGAAAAAACCACGATCAGATGATAGAAGCAGGTCATTAGTAACTCTAATGAGAGCAGTCTCAGTAATATGGTACGGTCTAAAACCTGATTGGAAATCCTCACAGACACCATTTTTTCTAAAAAGGAATACAGTTGTGAGGATACTACCTTTCTAGTATCTTTGACAGAAAAGGAGATTAGAGATTGGTCTGTAATTTACTAAGTCTTTGGGATCAAGATGTGGTTTCTTAATGAGAGGCTTAACTACAGCCAGTTTGAAGGTTTTGGGAACATATCCTAATGATAATGATGAATTAATAATGTTCAAAATAGGATCTATGACTTCTGGAAGCAGATCTTTTAATAGTTTAGATGGAATAGGGTCTAACATACATGTTGCTGGTTTAGATGATTTAACAAGTTTGTACAAGTCTTCTTCTCCTATAATAGAGAAAGAGTGTAATTTTTCCTCATCGGATCTAAAGCTCATTATCTGATGTGAAACTGTAGTTGACGGCTGCATAGTTACAATTTTATCTCTGATGGTATCAATCTTAGAAGTAAAGAAATTTATGAACTCATTGCAGCTATACTCTTGGGGCATATTAGCACCTGTTGACGTTTTATTTTTTGTTAATTTAGTTACTGTAATGAATAAATACCAGGGGGTTGTGTTTGTTTTCTTCTAAAAGGGATGAAAAATAATGAGATCTTGCCATTTTTAATGCCTTTAATGCTTTTTGTATCGTATTTATTATTTATACATTAAGGGTTCATCAGCAAGAAATTCACTGCTTGCCCCCTTTTTTAAAAAGAGTTGGATTATCAGGGTTTTTCTGTGCTGGTTTCACTAATTTGTACTGTTTATGAAAACAGTGAAGTATTTGAATTTAATATAAATTAGTAGCATGTATTTATCCTGTATATAAATTATTTTCATCATCATTAAATCCTCTGGAAGCTTTTTGGGTACAATGTAAATTTATTTTACACTTTTATACAATGTAAACTTTTTTTTTTTTTTTTTAAATGTAGGTTGATATAGAACAGTTTTGTCTTAATCACACATTTTTACACAAATACACTTTTACGAAAGTCAAAGATGCTTTTTGATTGAAAAAACTTCATGATTGCATGGATGCTTTTTCACTTTTATAAATACAATTTGCAATAAAATAAAACGAAAGCCATTTTAACTTATGTGTGCCATCAAAAGATTTTGCTTACCATAACAAATTTTTTTGTGATATTTGGTTGTGTACTAAGCATAAATAACCATGTAAAACTAAGCAACAACATATTTGTGCAAGTTAAAATGATACAGAAGAACTGTTTTAAATAGACAAAGTCTATAATCAGAATATTTTAATGTCTTTAACGGCTGTTGTACAATAAATAAAATTTTATTGATATGTTAAAGAGTCATATAAGCAATAAGGAATCATCATTTTGAAGAGTATGTGACTAAATGGGTTGCGTTTAGACCCGTGGATGTCATCTGTAGTAAAGAGCCGTTGTACAGTTCAAGATCACCCAAAAGAGGGCAGTATGTTCACTTGAATGTATTACTCATTGAAAGGTTTTAGGATGTCACACAAGGTCAAACAAACCTACTTCTAAACACAGTTGCGTGCCTTATACAGCTCATTTTACCTTATTGCATATCTGTTTTAAAATGTCGATGAACAAGAAAATTCCCTCCAAAAAGGAATTTGTCTGAAAACACAACAACTTTTATAGGTTTGCACTACCAGACCTAAAACGAACAAACATGCAAGCACGCATAAAATACACGTTTAACAGAATTTCATCAAACTTTTGACTAGCAAATGACTCACACGTGTATATTTTTTCTCACAATTTTTTTATTGTAAACATTAACCATTACGACACGGTGTTAACCTTGATCTGAAAAGGGTAAGGATGAAGTAGAGATTAAATGTAGAAATGATTCAGAGGATAGCTTCTTCACTGAAAGCATCTCCAGTGCAGAGCGGATGTCTTGTTGAACTGTATGCGACATATTTCTTTTTATAGGTGATAAAATGTGTCGTAGCGCTTCAGTCACACAATGCTGACTTTGATTGTTACATACTGCAGACAATGTCTTCTGCTTAAAATGAAAATCTCTTTAAATAACAAAGAGAAAAAAACACTTAAATATAAGCGTGTATTCATAATTGAAAAGTGAATTACACTTTTTGGTGTTTGACTTTTGTATAAAAATAATAATAACAGTTATTTGATACCAAAAGATGTTTCTATTGGGATTTTATTGAGAGCAGTTTTGATTTTACACCCGCTAAAGCACTTGTATTTTTTAATGCAAGTAAATGAGAATGTTACAATTAGTGTTATTGCTTGTATTCTTGCCAATTTATGCATTAATGTTTGTAGTTGTATCCAAATGCAGTTTAACACATCAGCCCATTTAACAGAAATCAGGGGTTTATGAAACATCAGTAAATCTGTTGAAGAATCCTCTGTAGGACATCGGTGAAACACAGAGGACTTTCTACGTTTCTAAGTAGAACAAACAGCTGAAAGAACTTTTATCACAGTGTTCTCCTCAATGTCCATCATAATTTAGAGTCTGCATAATTTATTTGGTTGTTTGTGCAATAATTAATTTCCCTTTTGCAATGCAAATCTCTTTTGAACACAAGAATAGCAATTATATTCAACTCTTTAAAAAACAACAGTAAATGTTGACACAACTGAATTGCTGATTTCCATGTTTTGCACAAAGGCTTACAAGGTTCATTTTTATTTCTTTAATCAGTCAATCAAACCTGTCAGTCATCTACTAGCCTATATAATTTATATAGTTTTGGACACGAACTAAATTCGTTATGCTATTCCATTATTTTTTTGATAAATGACTTGTCGAAAGTGGCTACAGGCAATGACAGTTTTCCTAAATAGAGCAACAAATATGATTTTGTACAATTTATTGTACCGTTCTTATCTGCTATACACACCTGTTTGTTTACAGAGCATAGAAATTAAAACCATTCCGGTCCTATGCTTCCTTATATGCTCCTCTAAAAATAGCACAGGTAAATGTAATGGAGAAATCCCATTATCCTTCTGTCCTCAAGGAATACAGAAAACTAGCAGATAAAATAATTTTCCAAAAGTGTTTGTAATTGTTTCTTAATCTCACAGGATTTTAGCTCTGAGAGAACTAAAAAGAGAACTAATCCAATTAAATATGTTCCCTTAATTATATCAATAATTATATCATGAATATTAAACAGAAAAAAATATACGTGCCTGTACCAGACACTCTGTGGGCATTGCTAAATTGCCACTTTAATTGATCTGACTCCTTAAGAGCTGTGCAAAGAAAGATAATGATTGGTTATTTCAATTTTTAATGACATTGTAATGAATACTGGCTAGCCTTAGTTAAAAAAGTAGCTTAATTAGATATTATAATAAACCAACAAGACAAAAGTTAATTGGACTATTTGGGCCGAGGATAATGTAAGCCTTTGGCTCAAACGCAACATAATATTTCTTTATTTCGAAAATCTGAGAGAAAACCAGTAGACAGCTGCAATATTTGCTGTCCAAAACAGCTACATAAGATGCACATGATCTACTGTGTCATTTTTTCTGTGTGAGTCACAGGAAAGACACATTTGTTAAACAGGGATGAAAAGGTACGTAATTTTTAACCGGGAACATGGAGAGAGTGAAAAAGTGGAAAATATTGCCTGCGTTATCAATCAGTTCATCGGTTTAGCATAAGATTATACAGTTGCTTTAAAATCAGAATGATAAAAGAAATATCTCAACTCACATTTAGTAACAACTTGCAGTTAGCCTGGAAAAGCTGCTACTAACAGCAATTTATTAATGACGTTTGGGAAATGCAGCACATAGGTTGGATTAGGAATGCTTCACTGAACACTAGATTCATCATTATGCTAATCAGCGTGAGGCTATTTTTTATTTATAGGTATCTGATTTCATCAATCCATTGTCAGAGACTACATGAGCAGTACAAAACATTTTGAAACATTAAAACATCTAACAAGAGAGGCTCATTGAGAGGCTCATCATTTCCTGGTCACCTTGTGCGTCATTGTGATCCTTCACTGATCTTCAGCCACTTTTCTGCATAACAGCTCATCTCTAGTGTGGATACTAGCCCCCCCTGCGTTGCTAACCTGTAAAGCTGTGACTTATTTTGCTGAAACATTGCTAAATAGTCATGTGAACCGCATGAATGGTCTTTGTATGTACCTGGCAGTCTAATAACGTTCTGCTGTGCTCACACATTGCTTGACATTTGGTGATAAATCTCATCATCTGTATTTCTTCATGAAGGAAAAGGAGGAGCAAACACACCTGGCAATCAACCTAAATTGCTTGACTGAATGACATGCTGTTAAAATGGGCTCTAAAGAAATTTTCAATCTAGGCGAGTAAGCAATATTAGCAGTACTTCTCAAAAGGTCCCATGGCATGAAAATGTGACTTTATGAGGTTTTTTTAACATTATCATGAGTTCCCCTAGCCTGCCTATGGTCCCCTAGCTGCTAGAAATGGTGCTAAGTGCAAACCGAGCCCTGGGTATCCTGCTTGGCCTTTGAGAAAATGAAAGCTCAGATGGCCCAATCTGGAATCTTCCCTTCATGTCTTCATATGGGGAAAGGTTACTTTCCCTTTCTCTGCTTTGCCTGCCCAGAGTATTTAACAGACAAAACCAGACCGGCCGAATGGACACTCACAAGGCTGAACGATCTGACTATATTGAACCTTCTCTGAAGCCAATTCTGCGTTGTTTTGAAAGAGTATGGTAGAACCATCACAAAGCACCACTTTGTAAGTAATCTTCCTGATTTATCTCAAGTCCTCAGAGCATCCAATACTGCAGGAAAAAACGATGATGTAACAGAAACTATGTACTCTCTCTTTTTCCAGCACTTTAGATAACAAAAAATAAAGAATCAACGTGTGCTGACATTCCCAAGATCACAGCAGTAATGGCTTTATAAACTTTACTTCAAGATCGATACAATTACAAAATTGTAACCATCCCCTGAGGAAAAAATCCACTCATTCTCTATTATAGAAGAGCAAGAATTGTACAAACTTGTTAAATCATCTAAATCAACAACATGCATGTTAGACCCTATTTCATCTAAGCTATTAAAAGAGCTGCTTCCAGAAGTCATAGATCCTCTTTTGGCTATTATTAATTCATCATTGTCATTAGGATATATCTACAGGATTTAGACTGTGCCATAGTACTAGGACTGCTCTCATTAGAGTTACAAATGACCTGCTTTTATCATCTGGTTGTATCTCTTTATTAGTGCTATTGGATCTTAGTGCTGCGTTTGAAACTATTGACCACAACATTCTCTTGAATAGACTAGAAAACATGTTGGCATTAGTGGAAGTGCCTTAGCATGGTTCAAATCATACTTATCTGACCGCCATCAGTTCATAGCATAGTTCATCAGCAGTGAATGAGGAGGTATCATATCGATCATAAGTTAAATATGGAGTACCTCAAGGCTCAGTACTAGGGCAGACACTTTTCACGCTTTACATTTTACCTCTGGGAGATATTAGCAGGAGACGTGGTGTCAGCTTTCACTGCTATGCTGATGATACTCAGCTCTATATTTCTTTTGAGACTTGAAACACACCAAATTGAAAAACGGATTGCCATGTTTCTAGCATCTGTAAAACTGTGTTTTTCCATTTTAAAAACATATCTAAATTGTGACCTGTGTTGTCAACGTCAAGCGCAGAAATCTTAATTCATGAGTTTATAACCTCGAGGTTAGACTATTGTAATGCTTTATTGAGGGGTTGTTCTGCACGCTTGATAAACAAACTTTAGCTGGTCCAAAATGCAGCAGCTAGAGTCCTTACTAGAACTAGGAATTAGTTGTAATTGTTAATTACTTATAAAGCTATGAATGATACTTGAGCGAGCTCTTATCACATTATAGTCCTCCATGTTAGCCTCTGGCATAGATGGGGACACTTCATTTGTAGCCATTCATGTTGATTTGATTACACAGGCTATCTTAGCATTTAATAAAAAATTAAGTGTTTAATCTTGTCATTATACATTTCTATCACTCTGTTCTCCTATTTGATTCTGTGTAGTGCTTTAAAACAATCTGTATTGTTAAAAGCTCTATATAAATAAAAGTGATTGAGTGCTTAGAGGAGTAGGCTAAATAATTAACAGGCCAAAAAACACAATTCTGTCAAAACCTATCATCAGATGTTGTTCAGTAAATGTCATGGTTTTTCTGAGGAACATTAATAGCATAATCAGATTCTGACCAACGTGTGAGTAGCAAAAGTAGTCAGGAGTAGTCAAGCTTTTTTAGTATTTACAAACATACAGGGATGGGCTTAAAAGTGATCCAAAATGTAAAACCTAACGTAAAGGAAACAGGCAGCTCATACAATCAACCAAAAACCAAAATACAATACATAGATTGCATGTGCTTTTTTAAAAAATGGATAAATTTAAAAAATCAAAACAGCAACAAAAATCTTTAGACCATTCATTTTAAATGTCTGTATATTTTTGGAAACCAACATTACTACAGATATTGCATTTTTTTAAAACAGTTTAAAGTTTTCCACTTTTATCATTATGACCTTCATACAGCACTGTGCCTTAATATAGCTCTTAGGCCATGCACTGTGTGCTGCAGAAGTAGTAGGGTTACAGCCACAGCCTCTGCCATAACAAAGAGCACATTCCAACTTACATCAGGGAGAGAAGTATTACAAGACAACTTTCAGTAATACAAACTAGTAATCCAAAACAAACTTACAAAATAGATACATGATATAAAAATATTTATGACCAAGTAATACACAGATAAACACTTAAACCTACGAAGAATTAAATAAAAGAAGAAGGACCCTCCTTTCTGATTGAAATGGTATAATCCAATTTCCCTCCAGAGTGGCAAAGCTAAAGCCTCTGTTCTGTTTGCCTCCCTGAATGTGGAAATGCTGCAGTCATTCCCACAAGTTCAGAGCTGCACAGATTACTTCTTTCTGTTTCCAGTACATCATGTTCAAAGTTGCTTTATCCTGTGCTTATTTGAAAATGAAATTATGGCATAAATTATGCATAAAACAATTAAAGCACGCAAAACAGATGGCGGGATCAGTGTGACACCATGCTTGGTGTCCTAATTCATTATGTGTGAAAAAAAAAAAAAAAGGGTTTTCAGTCACCCTGTAACACAGAATATGTATATCATGCAAAACTTGCTTTGAAAAATTAAGGTTGGAAAAAGTCAAGATGTGGGTAGAAATCACCAAGTGAGAGAACCGTAAAAGGAATAGGTCTAGTGGCAAGAAGCAATGGTGAGGACAGAAGAAAGAATGAAGAAGGAAATATTGCAGCAAAAATAAATAAATAAATAAAAATCGATACAAAGAAAGGGTGAAAAGTGCATTGAGTTGGCCTAAATTCAAAAAAAGCGTTTCAAGAAAAGAAAGACATATTTTTATTTGGCAGTGAAGCAATCAATCTGCTTTTTTTGTTTGTTTTATTTCTGTTTATCAAAGAAGCCTGAAAAAATGACGAAGAAAGGGTGAAAAGTCCACTGTATCTAAGTCTTTCCAAATGAAGGGTGAAAGGAAAGTTATTTAAAAAAAAAAAAAAAAAAAAAAATATATATATATATATATATATATATATATATATATATATATATATATATATATATATAATATTATATTTATTTCATCATATCATACTTGTATATTGTACTACCATATTTTTATCAAATAAATGCAGCATTGGTGAGCAGATTGACAAGTGAACTGTAATTGTCTCTGAGACAAAAGGTTTAGCAAGTAAATGCTACAAATGCCAAGAGTGTCTACAAATGCTTACTCATTTTCAATTAACTTGCCAACACCATCTATGAATATGTAAATAAGACTGGTTGATTAATCCCTGAGCTCAACTGCACTAATTAGCCTACAGTCCCTGAATCCAACTGTAGAGTATTTAACTGAAGGAAAGACAGTCCAGATGTGGAGAGGAAAAACCAAACAGTACAGTAATTAAAAATATCATCTCTCATGAAAGCATCACGGGTTCATTAGCCTCGCAGCGCTGCCCGATGCCTCACATGTGGCTGTTGACGGAGAGGCTTTAAAGATGCTCACAAAGCAACAAGGGTCCTATGAAGATAATCAACGGGGGCGACAACTTTCAGTTATACTTCTAATTACCAAATATGTTAATTAATTTGATTTGTCCTCTTGCTGCAATTTAGATTTTTTTTGCATGCAACGCAATGAATATTAACCATTTGAATATTTATTTGCAGAGGCAAAATATTGACAAAACAATGCTGAAATGTGATGTCAGTCAGCACCCCGTATGAGAGAGTTAATTACCGTTACCAACAATTAACTCCTCTATTAAAAGCTATAACATTTACAATTATCAATGTTTGTAACTGAATTAATTTAGTGTAAACTTCTTTTGCTTTTGTCGTCTCTGATTACCGGTGACCCCTGATGCTTTGGGCAATAACTGCAGGCATGGTAAGAAGAAGAAAAGACGTTTTCATAAGTTTTCAGAGGGTTATCTGTGGCACGTGTCTTGTTATGAGGACAGGACTTAAGATTGAGATATTTGTGTGTGAGAGATTCACAAACACACTGATATTAGACACTGAACAAGTGAAATAATTAAAATGCATTTTTTATTGGTCTAATTAAAAACATTGTTTCAGGTTTCAAACCAGTTCATCTAAAAGTACATAACACTTCCTATCAAAAAAAAAAAAAAAAAGCACCAATTTTGGCTTAACACCAGAGTGTGATTATGCATAACACATACTGTAAACTATGATTTTATTTGGCTTTTTTGACTACACATTTTACAAGAATTTACTCTATTAAGGTCTATTTTTAGTACATAACTTATTTTTTTCAAGTACATAAAAAAATAAAATAACACTGAAGTATTATAATGAAGTATTATAAAAGTTAAAATAAATGTAATATTAGCTAACAACATGTTTTCAGTTTTGATCTTAAGTTAAAAAATTCTATTTACATATTATAGTTCATTTAACTTCTGTTTATGGTTTAAAAAAACAAGCTGTAAAAAGACCTCAGAAATATTATATTGACGTACATGTAAGATTTTGGTTAAAGTAACACGGGATTAATAACAAACAATATTAAATAAAAATGTATACATTAAAAACATCAATAAAAAGGTTTCTTTTCAAAACCACTTGTTAAACGCTATAGCTTTTTTCATTATTCTCTAAGCACATATTCCCTCAGCAGCTACTTGCTGCTGCTTTAAGGCAGGTTCTTCAGTGAGGTGAAAGTTCACTCAGTTAGAAATCTTATTTTTCTTATTTTAAGAAGTATCTGTTCATGACAGATGGACAGAGAGCACAGAGTGTGCCCTTGTCTGATTGTCACGGAGCTTTCAAAGACAGAAAGACCAACAGCATATCTGAAGCGATGACACGGAACAGCACAACACCACCTGCCTGAGTTTCTTTGTATTCTGTTCTCCGCCGGTTCTGTCTGCTCCCCGTCTCCCTCAAGACGCTCCGACATGCTCGAGTGTGGATCGCTCGCGTGAAATGCTGACTTTCAGTAGTCAGAAATTTCGCGATATTCATCAAGGCCAATTCGTTATTATTGACCGGTGATATATTCATATAGTTCACATTAAATGTAAACACAAGCCCTGCTAAATATGACTATTATACTGTAGATGTTAACGTTATGATTTTCTCTCTGACGACTGTATTGTGAAAATCGCTATACAAATAAATGTGACTCTTTTTATTTGATCCAGTGCAGTGTTATTATTACATTCATCTATTTACAATATTAATTATTTGTTGCGTAGCTGTGTAATTGGAAAAATACACAGTCAGTGGGTCTAACGCTCTCAACTGAAACAAGACCCCCGTTAATGTTTTTTTTTGAGATGCTGGAAATATAGCATTTCTCTGCAGAACCGCTGTGCCGATGAATGAAAAAGATAGCTGAATGCGTCTCTTCTGTTTGATATTCTGCTAAGCGCATGATGTCTGCATAATGACACAAATTCTACATATTAAAAAAAGGACATCTGAACCCACACACCACAACAGAATGTAAATGCATCTTATTGACTTATCCGGCTGCAAAACGACATTGTTCTTACCTATGCTTATTTATTCATTAAACACTGTAAGATTGATTTTGAATCTATTAGCGATACATGACCTTGGGGAAGCACAATTCTCATTTTTCAAACTTTAGAGGACATTGCCACAAGCCTGTCCACCCAGAGGGCTGAAGACCGCCTGGGAAATGCCTTATTCCTGAAATTTAAACTAAGTCCTCTAATGAATCATTAACTTTCAATTATCACCAGTCATTTTAGCAGTAATTATCAGACAAATCATATAAGATTTGGTTCACCTCTAATTAGTTTGTAAAGATCGTGCTTTCTTTTAATATGGGTTTTCTGCTCAGTGGTGTAGCTTAAGGGAGAGATAAAGACGCTGCATTTCATTAATAACCATCTGAAACAATAATGCTTTCCTTTTTTTGAGTGTGTACTGTTTTACACAACAGAATATTTATCTACAAATTTCGTTTAGTCCATACACCTCTGTTTCAAACCCGTGGCATCTAAACATATTGCTTATGCCTGGCTAAATAAAACCGGTTCCCTTGGAGAAGAGTTTTCTTTGTGCCGCTTACTGTAGTCTGCTGTCATTCTCCAGAGACTTTAGAGCCTTAAACAAAACAGCCCTCAGCAAGCTCTTAATGTAAATTCAAGCTTAACCTTTCTGCACTGAAGAGACTGAGGGATTAAACGTCTTTTGTTCCTTGTTTATACAATTATTGTTTATAGTTTTTTTAGAGGGTGGATTTAATGCCGTTGGCTCAATTAATTTTTTTTACTTCAAACTATCATTTCAGATATCTGAACAATGGGTTTCTTGTTCACAGCAAAAGTTGATGATCTGATTATCGCTCATTTGTCACAATCTTCACAACTTCTAAACCATTCTTTCGTTGATCACAATATTACCATTAAATCTGTCAGTTTTTTACCTATAGCTTGTCTGGATGTCATTTTGTGGGATTTTCTGTGTGTGTGAGTTTACATGCAAGACATGGACAGGCAAATGGGAATGTTCTGTTTACATGTAAAACATTGCTATAAATGCTGGGCTTTATTTTAAGGTGTCCTTGTTACAGTATAATCATACATTTAAGTACTGAGTAATATTAAGTAACTTCATGTACTTACTACATGATTAGCTTTTGGCTTAAGGTTATTTGGATGTAATTACGCATAATTATTTGTCATTATAATAGTAACATTTAAAATGTGTAAAAAAGACATGTTCATATTATTTTTCTGTGTAATACAGTATTTACATTTCCCAGAAGAATTTTACCTATACTGCATCTAAAAAGCTTAGTGATACTCGATAGCATTCAGCTATGGGTGGTGAAAAAACAACAAAAATATCAGTAGAATCAGTAGACTTACAGAATGACAAGTAAACACTTCATTTTGATGGCATTTGCCAAATTGTTAAACAGCTTTGACGCATAAATACACTTTGGCTTAGTTACTGTTGTTTGGTTGAGTTGTGCATGAACACAAGTTTCTGACCAAATAGTTTGACCATATTATTATACAAGTTTGTTCACACGTTCTGAGGTAGTTTGAGGTAACTGACTGGACTATTGCCTATTGTGACCTAGCAAAGAAATATTTCAAGTGCTTAGATGGCTATTTTAAGAGTTTATTCAGGCTACAATTTGAAAAAAAGCAGCTATAGAAAAAAATGTGCCAGCAGTTAATAAAATGTACACAGAAAAAATAAAGACAAGAAAAAACTTTGAACGAATTAATTAAATGCGTGCAATATATTTTCCAGTTAAGGACAATTCCTAAAGGCAGTTAGCATCCTTCTTTTATTAGTTCACTTTCAATTTTTTTCCCTTTAGCTGTTGCCAAGGACACTAGCTTTACAGGATAGGCTGAAAACACACTGATCGATGATAAAAGAGTGACCTAGATAGATGAAAATACAAATGTATTCAAATATATCTTCTGACTTTGGTTCAGGTTTTTATTCAAATGTTTTCTAACAGTTATAATCCATTTGACCTGCGGTGTCAGTGTTGGTAATTGTCAGTGAACAAGCAGGTCAGCGTGTGGGTTGCTGGCTTGAGAACGTTTACATTAGAGCAGACCTGGAGCAGGCAGTTCAATTTGTTATGTGTCAGGTCGGTTAGATCCTGCAGTGTTTGTGTGAATATGACCCTCTGATTCAGTCTCCCTAGAGGCTAAGGTGGAGAAGTGGAGGGGAAGATACATTTTAATGAGGTAGCAAGGCAATAATTTGGCAAGGGTTTCTGGTGCTCCAGCAGATCTAATGATGGCAGCCTGGATAAAAGCAGGTGAGGCAACAACAACAATCTAGTCATCTCGCATCAATACTGTTGAGCCTTCATACGCAATAAATGCTGCTGTTTCTACGTTGGAAAGAACGCATATGCAGAACCGAAGAAAGCCTGTCTTTGTGCTAACCTTTATGCATCTAAAAATCCCTATAACTACTCTGATAAGTGAGTCATACGGCATTTGAATTTTATGAAACTAAATGAAATGTCACTTGAGCAATTCATTTAATGTTTGTCAGAGTTGCATGATGGATGATGAAAAAAAGACAACTAGTCATGCGTGAATAAGTGTTTGTTTACTGGAAAGGATGACAGCATATGTTGCCTTCGTTGTGATGTTGACAGTGTTTATCTTATTCATTTTAATTACAAAGATGCTAAGCCACAAGAACTGTTGCTCTTTTAAATGAATCTCTCACACGCCAAGAAACACAAGTGTTTGTGTTTTAGCTCGCCTGTCAGTCTTGGAAAGCCTCCTCTTATTCTCTTTAGCACCTCAACAAGTCCACTTTTCTCAAGGCTGATAAAATATACGCAGATCATTTGCTTTCTAAAATAAATTGTCGGATATAAACAGCTCAATAAATGAGGACTACCCCAAGCTACATCCAGCAACTGTGATTGGGTGGAAAACACTGTGTCTGATTTTCTTCAAAACTTTTTTTTTTTTTTGCTTAATGCATTCGATTAATGTAACTGTAATGTGCAATCTACTAGATTAAATTTTGCATGGCAGATGTACAACAATCAGGCATTCTTTGCACATGATTTAATTGGGAGTAAATAAGTTTTTTCATTTTTTTTAGCAAAATGAGTCAAAGGGGAAACTTTTAACAGTGAATAGTTTTAGTTTTTTTTCACTGGACTTGATTGATGTCTTGTCTTCCCTTCAGTCCAGCTTATCGCTGAGAGCTAGCTAATAAAGAGAAAAAATGAGTCTCTTTTCAATAAGGCAGACAGAGGCTTCATGTCCCATCTATTTCACACCTGACTAGTGTATCCAAGACAGGCCATTCACATTTTCTAAAGCAGAGGTTATTAGTATGGCCTTCCATGAAAGCGCCATCTGTCCCTCTCTTGAACATACACATTTATTTCAAAATGTGCATCACTACCACCCCCCTCAGCTGTGTGGTGAGTATATTTCATACACAGACCCTTCGTGCAGCAGGTGACAGAATGCGTGCCGTACACATATGCATGGATGTATTTCCATGCACACAGGTTGATAAATATGTTAACTTCTTGAAGAAGACAGCTTTCTCTGCACGAACAGAAAATGTAAAAGCACTGGAGAGAAACCTTCACCTTAACCGCCTGTTCACACAAACCTGTTCACAGAAGAATGGATATGAAGGCCAAATCGAAATACTGTTGGTATAAACAAATGGACAGTGGCTGAAAGACATGTAAGTAAAAATTTTAGCTTTCGTATTATGCAGAATCTGTTGTAATGAACCGGTGCATGTACATTATCTAATTATAACATAATATTATAAAAGCATATTACATTTTATAAATAAATTCAAATGTAGGCCTACAAAGCTATCAGCAACAAAAGACTGCAACAATTTATTAAGACTAATATTAACACTAGAGGCATCTGAGGACATTTTCATTACAGCAGATAAGTGAAATGGAAGATGTTGTGAGCTGATGTGAAACATGAGTGAATCTGTGATATGAAAAAAGCTGAGTTTCAGTAACCCAGCTGAGTCATCTGATATAGAGCGACAACAGCAAGTTTAAGTTAATATCAATCTGCTTAATGCTGCTTAAACCTGTAAACTTATAACTAAACAACAAGTCTGATGTATCATAAACACTATTTCTCAGCTCATTATCAACAAACTACATCCTATATGGATAATAATAAAGACTAGAGTAATTTTAGAATAATATGATCTTTAAAAGTAGGGTATTAATTTGAAGGAATTTTGCATATTGATTTTTCAGAGTTGTTTTTCCAATGTTCCTCGGTGATTGGCTCAGTGACCAGCAGCTTTTAATTATTTTAGTAACGGAAGCACACTTAAAGTACCTAGGACTTCAGTGAATTTAATTTCTCCTCAGGGAAGAGAAGCAAAGGACTCAGCAGCCAGTATTTCACATCTTTGACTACCTAAAGCTGTTTCCCGCCACTAAGTCTCATATCTTCTCTTCCCCATGTCTCTCTCTATCTCTTATTTAAAAACACACATGCTCCCACTGTCTGCCCACACCAAAGAGAGAGACAGAAAGGTGATGGTAGAGAGAAGGAAGGACAGGGAAATGGTGCTTCAAGTGATTTTCTGTATGTTAAGGCTACCTGCTGAGAAAGCGCTTCTGCTGGGGTAGTCTATACAAATTTGCCATCTGCTGAATTATAATTTATTCTGCTCTTCTCTTACGGCTCTAATGTTATTTTCCTTAATCCCTTTTCTCATTTAATGTTCCTACTCCCCCTCACCTCACAATATATTTTTCAATTACCCCCCCAAATCATCCTCGTTCCTTTTTTTTCCCCCTTCAACAATCTTTTAGAGCTGTTATCGGTTTCATAACCGAGCCTAGATCGCTGTGTGAATATAAATGTAAACAAAATAGGCTTAAAAATGATTTCAGACTGGTTCATTCCTCTGTAAACAATACTGGCAAGCTATTTAATGAAAACCATGATGTTCCAGGTACCTCTCTTCAATATCCTTGAGAAAAAGACAATGGTCTCACTGCTTTAAACATAGGATTTGTTATAAACCCTGAAAAACGACTTCTGTAAAATTGATCCAAAATGAGACTCATTGATTTCCTCTACTTTAAGTATCACAATATAGTGGACAAGACTGTGGAATTAAGACATAAAGCTGAGGATGCTGTTTTGAGGATTTATGACCGGTGCATCTCTAAAATCTGATTGCACAACCCTACACAGTCAAACTTAAGTTACATCAGCTGGATCCAAAATGCAGTGTAAAAGTGAACAGTTGTTATCTTAAGTTCAGCAAACAAAGAACGGCATATTATAAGTGTTAACTGACACTGCATGCACATTCAGAAATCATTGTTTAGGTTGTTGATCAACCTATATACGGGCAATTTGTCATCTGTTCAATAGTATGATTTTATGCCACACATATGGCAAATCCTGCAGGAGACTTAGATGGAGATTATAATCAGTCCCTAAATTGAGAGAACGAGTTGAAATGCATGAATAGCTTAATTTTCCCTTGAGTCCACGCAACAGATTCATTAAAAAAGGACATTGAATGAAAAGGCCACTCTGCTGGTCTCCAACATTACCCTTGTTATGACCATTTAAATTTGCCCTTTTCAAGTGAACGTTTTTAATTGCTATGCTTATTTGAGGTATCATGCTGGATCTGAAAAGCAACCCAAACAGGTTATTTTTAGCATGTTTTGTCGTATATTTAAGTTTGCTTATTATTAAAGTTGTTTTTACATCATTTTTGGTATAGTGATTTTCCAGTATAGGTCTATTTAGATGTGTGATTACTGGGTCCTTTAATTTATTGGCTGGAGCAAATTGTTTGGGAGAAGAGAATACTAAAGACAACTGCGAATGACCCTCTCTAGATCCTTTAAAATAACAGTTCACTCCACATTTACAAACCTAAAATCTTCATTTGTGCTCTGCAAACACGTTTGGAATGACCAAAGTAAACCATTTTCAGTTTGAACTTGACTTTAATCCCATTTGCCCTTAAACTTAGTTCCGTCTCTGTGACAAGCCTATTTAAGACAAAAAATATATATATATATACACAATAGAGCACTAGACACAGTGGCTAAACTGCTAGGACAAGCTCATTCTCTTTTTTTTCTTTAAACTGTTCCTTTGTTGTGGAGGTTTATGTTCAGCACAACAGAGCAACCTTTGTGTGCATTGATGTGCATGAGGCACAGTCACACTATTACAGTAACATTATCTGTTATATGGAGGTAGACGTATTCTACACGTTTGGAGGATGGTGCCTCTGTATTGTAATTTGAACATAAATTGGTGTGGGGATATGGGATGTGAAAGCCTTCAGAAAGTTTACAGGATATATTACATGCCACCAAATGACGCCAAAGCATTAACTTCACCTAGTCTGCCATGTGAAAACATGCCTTAAATTGAATATAAATGAAATTACTTTGTTTCATCGACCAGGTGAAAACAAATATACGCAAATATGACATCAAACTGGGATGCAGTGATCCCTTTTTGTATTTCATTTCATACAACAAACATAATTTGTTATTGGATTATCGACTGTTGTGGGTCAAAGGATTGAGGCAATCATATCCTGCCTATTCTGAGTTATGAGAATCTCTGCTAGCTTTAGCGTTTGACATATGAAGACCTTTTTTTGGATTGAATTTAGCATCGTGGCCCCTGTAGGATGTATCATTTCCAGTTTAATGCGGGCGCTGGTCCCAAAGGAAAGCGCGCGCTCGAGAAAACCCAGCTACACCGCGAGGAAAAAAATCAGCTGTAACTGAAATAAGCCTCCGATTGAACTAATTAAATATTAATACAGCTCACTGTGTGGAACAGAGCGTTAACGTGATCTGAACTGCCTCCATGTCACTAAAACACAACAAAACTTACAACTTTAATTCAAGACAGGTAAAAGGTTTAGTCCTCGCGCTCTCGATCTGTTATTAACAATAGTGTACAATTGACCGATGTTTGCAGTATTTTAAAGAATCTTTTAGTGCCCAAACAGCTTAACGTCCTTAATGAACTGATCAAGTGATACTATCTGCTCGAATTCTTTGGCGGAAGGTATGCACGCAGCACCCCTACGCCACACATTGGTTCAATCCACATGCGGTGCTGAAGCCTTGACTCAAGTATAGTGTTTTTAGATGAAGACGGTTTCAGGTGGGCAGAACAGTTGCGCTCGACAGCCAAAAGCGAAGCAATCCTGCACTTTTGCAGCATCTTCGTATTGCTTTTGCGATTAAGGGTGAGTATTAAGAGCTGTAGTAGACATGTGCTTTATGCAAAGTGTACATGATGCTGTCTTAAGTGTGCTGCATTGGCGACATTTACCGAGATACGCGCTGTGTGTTGTCCATATGCATATCAAAATAAGTGATCTGGGGCGGTCGTTGCAAAATGTTACTTACTGCCGTCCTTTCCTGTAGGAGGTAAAGCTCAGAGAAAATATTTGAGTGCCCTTCAAGTGAAGTATGGACAAACCGTTTTTAACGCAGCGCCTTTAAAGCCTTTGAGATTTAAATGTCATGATTAAAAGGCAGATATCAGAAAAAAAAATGAAGGAGACAGTTTCGGTCCCCAGTGGATGCAGGAACATTTAATTGCGCCCGCAGAAGTAAACACACGTTATTTTCCGTTCACAATCGATCTTGCTTTAATTTTCTGATATGCGTTGATTTGAACGGTTGAAGTAGGTTGTCGTTGAAGTGAGATGTTTTCAACACACTACAGCGCGACGGCTTTCGGGGGATGCTGCTGCTGATAGTCGCGCGCATTTTCTTAGAAATCAGCGATTGATGCTTCAGCACCGCGCGAGACCCTCGTTTGAGTGACAAGTGCTTGAATCAGACAGTTTGCACTCATGCTGGGGCATTGATCTACATAAAGCTCCCCTTTTGTGCGGGAAATAAATAGAATTTCTTGCCAGCAAGCACATAAAATAGCAAGAGGAATAATCTCATGTCGTTAACAGTCGGTCCAAACACGTTTTTAAAACAGAAAATCTAATTAACTTAACTTAAAGAGAATGTGTCAGTAAAAAGCGAGCGATGAGATCTGCTTTTTAATGTTATTGTTGTGGCGAATATGACGCATCTCTCGCTGAACTATTGTCAGTAAGCTTCAGAGTAAGTCCATTGACTGAATCTCTCTCTCTCTCTAAGTAGGTTTATTGACATGGTAAAACCATTCCGTGTTTGTACGAAGTAACCCCTTCTCATTAAAACAAGTATAATTGGAAATGTAATGTTATCACTGTGTAATAATTTTATTTTTTATTGCTGCTTAAATGTTTTCGACAAACAAAGCACTATCCTATTACACTGTAATTCTGTTCAGTGGCTGTCATAATTGCCTTCATTAAGTGCTTTTGGTTTATCTAGACACTGCAGACCAATCATATAATGCATTTGCGTAATTTTATAACTATTATAAATCACTAGGCAGTTTATTCTCACTAGGTTTGTATTGTGTTTGTACAGATTATCATTATTAGATCTCTTCATCTGCTCTCATGTGTCATGCTGGTTTAGCTGGTCTATAGGCTGGTCAGGCCAGCTTGAAAAATTATTATAAACGTCTATAAAATGGCAAGAGGACCCACTAAAATCATCAAACCTTTTTAAGCATCTTTAATCTTTCATTTCAACAGGATTTGGGTATCGATGACACTTAAATGCGCATGATAATAGCCAGCATAACACATGCATGAGCCAAATTGCTTCATGTGAAGCACCTACGTTTAACCAGTCAGATATATTAGATTTTATTTATTCAAAATAACATGCACTACACTGATTGCGAAACAACCCCTGCAGCAGCTTGTGGTTATATGCTGTGCTCGAGAGCGCTATGACAGCGCAGGATTGTGATCTCTGTAACTATTCAGTTCCTGCATCACCTTAATTGAAACGAACCCTGTGGAACCTTAACTGTTTATCTGCAGCCACTGTGGGAACCAGCTCCTTGTCTTTCTAATCAGGTCTAAAAGCTAAATGCTGTTGTCAAATAAGGTTCAAAACATTTAAGTATACTTAAGAAAAGTTTATGCAGGTTAATTGCTTGAGTTTATCACCCGGGGACATTGTTAAATATTGAGCTGTACTGACCAATCCATTAAAGACTTCCAAGAGCACGCCTTATGTATAAAAGAGTATTTCAAAGTACATAATATTCTCTTTTCTTCTGTCTCGAATAGTTCACTCAAATATGAATATTATGTAATCATCTATTGTATTCTACAGAAGACTAAAAAGTCATACAAGTTCAAACAAATGATGATGAGTAAATGATGGTAGAATTTTCATTTTTGAATGGACTATCCCTTTAATCTCTTGCTGTTTATTTCTGTCTCTGTCATGTGGCATGCTAAGTAAGTAAGACTCAAAAACTCCAGAACACAACAGAATGCTTTTCATCCTCTGAAGCTTGTGTAGTCACAAAAAAAAAAAAAATCCAAAAATATTAAATCTCACTCTTGTGGAATGGCTATAAATGACAGGTGTCTTTATCTCAGCGTGTGTGTCCAGTGCCCTAGTTGCTGAGGGGAAGCTGTCAGAGATGATTAGTTGAACAACACCAGAGACAATATGCCGAGGGCTTTTCTTGCTACTGAATATGTGTTTAGGTGCATGTGTGTCCAATTTCATGGCTTTGGGCACAAGCTAATACAGGAGATGGGGACGAAGGAGGAAGGGAAAGATTTAAAGATGACATGAAGAGATGCAGAGAGTAAAGGAAGATGAAAGTGGGAGAAATGATAGGTAAAAAGGATGAATATTATCAAAAATAAGGGTAGGCAATTTTAGCAAGCCACTCTGACGGACGTTTTTTGATGTATATCTTAGATCTTTTCCATAAATGTCATTTTCTCCTTAGAGTGACTTTGTCATACCAACAGCATAAACAGAGCTCAGAAGCACTGAGAGAAAATGAGCAGGAATCTGTAATCAGTGTTCCTCTGCTTGTGTGTGGTAATGAGCATGTCGAGTGTGGACATCGTGTGTTTCCTTTCGGTTCCACCTGACAGGACAGACTCTAGACTTACTGATGAGCATGCTGGGTAATGATATGCACTATGAGCAATCAGAGGTACGTTAATCAACACAAAATGTCTGTACTCTTCTGTCAGGTATCCCATTTATTTTCTATTTTTATGCTTTGTCTCTTTTCAGCCAAAAGAAAACAAGTATGATATTTGTGTTAGTTTAATTTTTTTCAAACGGAGAGCAAGCACACACAGCAATCAACAGGGCAGAAAACTCAGACCTCTTATTGTTGCTATCACTGATACGACAGCTTGTAATATTCCCTTCACTGTTGAGTAGCTGACTGGTATTTGATGTTTTGATGACTCTACCACTGAGCTCTCTTGACAAGCATGCTGGCCTTTGTACCCCTAATCGAGTTTTAAAAGCCAACAGAGGTTCGATTTTGACACGCAGAAATCAGGAACTAATGAAAATCAAAGCCTTTTGGCTCTGTAACAATGTCTTTGACAGACTCTGGTACGTCGTTTGAGTGTAGATGGCTGTGCTTTTGGGATAAAGATGCTTCTACCTTTGGGATAGATCTTTACCAGCTGACATTATTGCAAGAAGGTCAATATGAAGTCAGGCAGTCAATTGAAGTCTCTTGTGTAACTTCAATTGCCACAAATAATTGAACCGAATCTCTTCCGCAAGCACTTAGACCAAATTACATCTAACGTAATGGAGTGTTTAAAACCTCATGGACTCTGTGGGGCGAATTACAGAAAAATAAATAATAAAAGAGCTAATTTATTATTAAGTTGAGTAAAAATAATAAATAATGAGCTTTAAATCATTTTCCCTGTCAGGTTTCTATTGTACAGATTAATGAGCGGCTAAAATAAAAGTCATGTCATAAAAAGTCTGTAAGCACAAGGCATAACCATGAGGAACAAATGTGCAGTTGAGTGGAATGGAGAATTATTCATCAGCCCAAATGTTCTGCATTGCTATTCGTCCTTGCTGATTTAATAAAATTGGTACAGTACAATGGGACATCACAAGTGATGAATTTCTACTTTGGATGTCCCCTCCATGAGGAATGTGAAGTTATACAAAGCATACCGTTTGTACTGTTTATATCCAGAATGAGACTTGATGTTATGATGTCTTTACAATGTCCTGGTGGAAATAAATGAGATGGGCTTCCTTCTTTTTCTTTTCTGTATATATATATATATATATATATATATATATATATATATATATATATATATATATATATATATATATATAAGAAGAAGAGAAAAAAGAAGGAAGCCCATTCTATAGCCTAGAGCAGTAGAGCTATTTCAGGTGGTGGCTGAATAAGATGATTTTGTAGGATGAACAATGAAATTTATTTATACCCTTTTTTCTTGTGTTATAGGATGGAGGATGGCTTCTCACATCTTCAGATGTGTCCTGAGAGCCTTTAAATTGCAAAAGGCTGTAAACTAAAAATGATTATCAATGTGTGCAATCATAATGTCATCTATAATGAGTATGGCAGTACTTTAAAACGCCTACCTTTTCAGTGACCAGCATACAGAACTGTGAGCTAAAGGACAATAAGCTCACAGATTGTCGTGCCAAGAACACATGACGCCCACTCAGAAAATGAACTCCAGCAAATATTTTCAAATGAATGAAATTGGAGACATCCAACAAGAAAACCATGCCTGACCTAAAAAAACAGTAACTGTGTCTGTGGCATTTATTTTCACCTTGTCCTCTAATGAGAGCCAAATATCTATTTGCATACCATTACATGCTGCCATGACTCAACCCAACATTACAGATCTCTTAGCTAATATCTCGGGAGGATCTGAATCGGGTAATCTGTACCGTCCGTTTTCTGTGTTCAGTGTTCTCACGCTCACTTTGCTGGCCATGCTTGTGGTGGCCACCTTTGTATGGAACCTCCTGGTTTTGGTGACCATCCTGAGGGTGCGCACCTTTCATCGTGTTCCTCACAACCTGGTCGCTTCTATGGCCATCTCTGATGTGATGGTTGCAGGACTGGTAATGCCCCTCAGTCTGGTTAGGGAGCTCTACGGTCGGCGATGGATTCTGGGTCGGGCGCTGTGTCAGGTCTGGATCTCCTGCGATGTGCTCTGCTGCACAGCCAGTATATGGAATGTGACGGCCATTGCCCTAGATCGCTACTGGTCTATCACACGCCACCTGGAGTACACGCTGAAGACACGTAAACGAATCTCCAATGTGATGATCGGCCTCACGTGGCTGCTCTCGTCTGTTATCTCCCTTTACCACTCTTCGGTTGGGGTGAGACATACTCGGAAGACAGCCTGGCTTGTCAAGTAAGCCAGGAGCCCTCTTACACGGTCTTCTCCACCTTTGGAGCGTTTTACCTGCCCCTCTGTGTGGTGCTCTTTGTCTACTGGAAGATTTACAAGGCTGCCAAATTCGCATTGGCTCTCATAAGACCAACACCATCACACCCATGGCTGAGGTCATAGAGGTAAAAAAGAACAAGTTATCATATATAAGACTGTGTACAGTGATGAGAATAAGTTTGTGAAATAAATATCTGGATTTCTGCATCTACTGCTCATAAATATGGTAATCTTTGATTAACTAGAGAGAAAAAGTAATAATAAAAACTTTTTCACTTCTGTTGAATGCATTGAGTAATTGTTCACAGTGCAGGGTGGAGAAAGTAAATGAAACCTTGAATTTAGTAACTTCTTTTATTATTATTTATTTTTTTATTTAGTAAATTCTCCTTTAGCAGTAAAGCCTGCAACAAATATTTTTTTGTAGGTTCTTATAAGACATTTGACCCATTTTGGACAATTCTTCCCCACAAATCTGTTTCAGTTCAGTATAAATTTTTTGTGTTGTTTTGATAGCACAGCTCTCTTTTAAGTTATGACACATAATTGTAATCAGCTCAAGGTTAGGACCCAGGCATCTTTTTCTTTTTCAGCCATTATTTAGTTGGTGCTATTTGTTTGATTTCTCATTGTCTTGTTGCATCACCCAGCCTGTTTGAAGACTGAAGTCATTAGCTGACATTCTCCTATAATGCCTTGATACATGTATAATTTTTTGTTGTCTTAATGATTGCAAAGTGTCTACAT
The DNA here is from genome assembly GCF_018831695.1 of Puntigrus tetrazona. Lineage (NCBI taxonomy): Eukaryota > Metazoa > Chordata > Actinopteri > Cypriniformes > Cyprinidae > Puntigrus > Puntigrus tetrazona. Next base: position 23,735,186 of record NC_056705.1, on the reverse strand, counting down.
CCTGAGGCAAACCGTGATGCTCTGTCCACCATGCTTTATAGCTGAGATAAGGTTTTGGAGCTGGTGTTTGCCTTAATTGTTCACAGAGCATTTTTCCAAAAGTTTTGTGGAACTAACTCATGAAACTCTAGATGGTGCAGGTTGAAAGCTTCTAATTTAATGGAATAAAATCACATCATTATTCACATGGCACATCTGTAGTTGCATCAGCAGACAATGAGACTAACATTTAAATAGTTGGTCAGTGATTGCCGTAGTGATTGCCCCCCTACTTATGTAAGTACATTTTATTATTACAGAATCTGCTACTTACTATTCAAATGCGAGTTTTAAGCAGTAAAGGGTAGTGTCTTTTGTCGTTTCTCTGATCACAAATGCAGAAATGGTGTTATATTTACGAGGTGCGATGCATTGAGGTATTCGGCTAATCACAATGCACTGGATAGCTGGCCAATTAGAGCACACCTCACTTCTTTAGAACAATGAGCTTTGTACAAATCGACCTGTTTCAGAAAGGCAGGGCTTTGAGGCGCAACAATGTGTTTTTTGAACCTTAAACTGCATAAACACATTGCATTACACCAAATGCTCAAAAAAATGTTCTACCAAACTCTTCAAGAGTTGCCATGATGAAACTAAGTTGTCTTGGTTAAACATCAGACATGCCTCCATTTTTATTGGCAGCAGTGGCTTCCCTTGTTCTATCTTTTCTTGTTCAGTTTTTTTTTCTTGTAGTGGACACTTTGACACAATTTTATGCAGTTTGTACTGTTTTAGGGGGTCTTTGGCTGTTACTCTTGAGTTCTTTCTCACCTTTTTTGGAATTGCCAATTTTGTTCTTAGAGTCATCTTTGCAGGATACCTTGACCTAGGGAGGGTATCAATGTCAAAAATGTTCTACATTTGTAGACGCATTCTCTTACTGTAGATTTATTAGCAATGTGATTGTAGCTTATACATCTCTGTAATGCCCTCTTAGGCTAATGGGATCAAGGCATGGTTCAAGGCCCATAATTCAAAATTCATCTCCTTAACTAACTCCAATTAGCTTTCGGGGAAGTGATAACCGTTTCACTGATTTTTCACTGACAGCCTGCCCTGTCAATGATCACACAATGTCTTGAGTAAAATGTAAAAGAGTACAACTGGTTGTGTGTTAGAATACATTTAATGAGCAATTAATGCAGTTATTCAGATTTTTAATCCTTTGTATTCTTGTGTGCATCTATCTATCTATCTATCTATCTATCTATCTATCTATCTATCTATCTATCTATCTATCTATCTATCTATCTATCTATCTATCTATCTATCTATCTATCTATCTATCTATCTGGGTGAATACTTTTTGAGAATGATTTGTTAATTTGTTTTAATCAAGTATATATCATAGTATTTGAGTTGCTCTGATTAGCCGTCATATGGACAGTTCACACAAGATGGTCAGACCATAGCTCCACTGTGGGATTGAGATAGTGAGGTTAAAATGAAAAATCAAGAGCCCTAATAAAGAGAGGGAATATGAATGTTTGGGTAACAGTGCAGAGCTATTTTCTCAGAAGGTAGGCTCAACCATGAGGAGCTGACACCTGCCCCACAGTGACACAGTTCCCACCCAACAAACACATGCCCAGAGTGAGAGAAAAGAGTATAATTAGAATCAGCTTCACACTGATTCCTAACACAGAACAGTCATTTAAAAATATTAATATTTTTATTGGCTTTTTAGATTTCCAGATAATGTAATTTTAAAGAGTTCTACAGTCAATTTTTAACATATAATTAAACCTCAGTGATTATTTTCACATCAAATAACATGACTATGTAATTGAAAACGATGTTGCTTTTAAACAACATTCTATCATTATTTGGCATACTCTAAATTAAATTCTCCACATGAAGTTTAGATTAATCACAGAAAAAATCTAGGCTAGATGGATGCTCTGTGTCCACCCTCTTTCCTCAAGCAGAACATTTTTAGTGTTCTTTTAGTCACACATACGTAGTAATTGTGCTTTGTTTTGCCACAATATTCTGTAAACTACAGCTTTTCCAGGAAAAGTAAATTTAAATAATATTTTAAAAACAAGATATAATACACAGTCAACGTCCATTTGGTGTTATGTCTATGTGTGTTTGTACTGTGTAATTTATTATATGTAGCACTGTCCACCATCTCTTTTATGTCTTGTTCTACCTTTTGTATTTACTCAAACAGCCTCACACTCTCTTTTCACACACTTAAGTTCATTACTCTCACTAACGTACACTGATCCGAAAAAATCAATTAATTGCCTTGTTGCCTCCTTTATCTGTCAAATGCACTAACAAACACACACACACACACACACTCACACACACATACATAGTAACTGTGCTTTGTTTTGCCACAATATTCTGTGAACTCAACTACAGCTTTTCCAACAAAAGTAAAAACAAGATGTAATACACAAACAACATTCATATGGTGTTATACAGTTGGATATTAAAGATATACAGTTAGTGCTGGTACTCTAATTTAATTTACAACAGCACCAGGATGTTTCAGTGTTTGTATCACCCTGCTTGTCTGTTTGCACCGTTCTAGACTAGAGTATGTGAACCTTATGGAAGTGGAGTAGAACACACTGTCATTCTGTCCGTTGCTTGGCAACACATAAAGCTTGATGCCTCTTTGAAAACTTTTTTGGCACATAAAAATCTGTGATATCGCTTAATTATACATGTTGGTGATTTGCCAACACAGAGATTCATCTAAAATATTACTAAAGACATTTTTCCAAAAGGATAATTGCAAAAGGTCAATTGAGCCAAATGCTTATTGCAAGTAGTGTGTGATTCAAACAGTTCAGACTTGTTGGTCGTAATGAACTTTGTGAGCATATACAGGAAATCTAAGTCTGTCTTTATTTAGAAACTTCACACCTCTGCTTTCAAGGGAAACGATGTGAGATTTGTCACATAACATGTGTTGCGGAAGCTACGTCAGTTTCACAAAGCTGGGGAAATCGGCTTCATATTTTCCAGCATTAATGCATGTATGTGTTATAGTCTCTGATTGTTTTTCTCTTTAGCATAATTGGGTTTCAGCTCCAGGGGTTTCAACGTCAAATCTATGGTAATTGTGGTATTGTAGAAAAAAAAAAAATAGTGTCTTCTCGACATAGCGATATCAAATAAACAGTAGTTTTTTGAGGGCGGACCAGAACAGGTAATCAGCAGGCATTATGCAGAAGTGTAACATGTGCTATGTTCATGCAATGTCATAATTACCGTAATTTCTAGATGACAACACCTGACTTTCTACTCTGAGCTGTTCATAACCTCGGATTTAGATTTGTGTTTCTGTGGCAACACTATCAATGCCTAATTGAATCTGCAGTGGTCACATGGTACAAGTCGGAGCTCTCAGAAAAAATTCCAGTTTATTCCTTTACATTTTAATTAATTAAAATGTAAATTACAACTTCTACAAGGAGGTGAATGCTTTTTGCAATTACGGTAATTGCGACATGGCATGAATGCACGTAAAGTGATGTAGCAGTCATGGAAGTACAGAAAAAAGTGTTTTGTAGGAGAGATTAACTTCATTTGACATGAACTTTGTGCACGTTGTTGAAATGCAAACAACTATATTACACGCTAAAGCAAAGGTAAAGCTGAGAAAAGCAAAGACATATGTATAAAAGGAACAAAGTTACACATCTTCAAAGTATTTTTTGATTACATTTTTAATTATGAAATATGAATTTCTATGAATCTGCATCGTTGAACATGCTTGGTGGGCAGAAAGCAGTAACTGTACACATTTTGATGTCAGTTCTGTGTCAGACCGGTTCAACTATGCACAGATTCATAGAAAAAGAAGTGTCAAATTCATAATTCAAAATTTAATCAAAGAAACTTTGAAGCCATGTAACTTTGTTCGTTTTATACATGTCTGTCTACACATTTCTCAAATTTACTTTAATATAGCTGATAAACAAGCTGCACAAAGTTAAACAGTCTGTCAAATGGAGTTAATCTCTCCAAAAACCTTTTTGTACTTAAATGACTTTGCTACAACACTTTAGGTGCATTCATGCCAAGTCGTTATAGCAAGTAATTGCAAGATTCTAACTTGTAAAAAGCATTCACCCCCTTGTAGAACTTTTGATTTAATTAAAATGTGGATACGGTTGATATAGATTGTAGAGAAGCCAAAGAAAGTTGCCTGCTATCAGACAATGATGAACCATTTAAGCTTTAGTGTCCTTTAAGAGCAAATTCTTTAGTTCACGTTCAGATAGTTTTGTGCTTCATTAACACTACCAATACATGTCCTCATCCTGCATTTTTACTGGCAGGTTAAGGAGGCTGAACGACAGCCACAGATGGCCTTCACAGTTCGTCACGCTACTGTATCGTTCCAGACGGATGGAGAGACGTGGCGAGAGCAGAAAGAGAGGAGAGCGGCTCTGATGGTGGGCATCCTGATTGGTGTGTTTGTGCTCTGTTGGATTCCCTTTTTCCTTGCTGAGCTCATCATTCCTCTCTGTTCATGCGACATCCCTCCTGTCTGGAAAAGTGTCTTCCTCTGGCTGGGTTACTCAAACTCCTTCTTCAACCCGCTGATCTACACAGCCTTTAATAAGAACTACAACAATGCGTTTAGAAACCTTTTTTCCAGACAGCGATGAGCAACAGAAAGACCAGAAAAAAAACCTTTGGGTTTGAGGAGTAGAAAATGAGAAGAACATCAAAAGAATCCTTCTTCTCAGTTCAGACACAGGAGACAAAGGAGCAATGCGCTCGCTCTAACCGTTGTTGCAGGAGGAAGATTTTCAACACATATCAAAAAAGCTGCAGGTCTGCTGTTTAGATTTTCACCTGCTGGTTATTACATCTGCCTTTGTAGGGCTGCGGTTGCTGATGTCTTCATGGATTGATAAGGTTGGCACTATCTGTTAAGTCATCAGAGCTGAGAGACTACTGAACCATCCAAGTGTTCCCTCTAGCAAAACTGAACCACTTGAGAGAGAAACCATGGTTGTTTTTCTTTGTTCTTGAAGGATGTGAAGACACACTACAATGAAGACACAAAGTAGGCATGTGTACTTGCTACGGAAATCTGGTCTGATTTATATCCTTTCACTCCCCTAAAAAATGACCTGATTAAGGAGCAGTTTGTATTCCCATCACATTTCCTTTCATTAAACCCATTTTCCTCAAGAAGAACATCGATGTGTAAAAGATGTACAAAGACGAGATGTGATTTCAGGTGACACATGGCGTAATAAAGTGAAATGGAAATTTTGAACAAAAGAGTTGTTATAAATGAGCTCATAAATTCCTTTGTTTCCAGGCAGCATTTATGTACATGACCATGAAAGGATTGAGCCTTCCTCTTTGTAAGCTACCATTGTAGGCTGGAATATGGACATTGCATGAAACAAAATGCAAACATGCCTGCAATTCCTTAGTGACGCGAGCTGGGCTGCAAGTGTTAAATAAAAGATATGAATTGATCCAGCGGTCAAGGTAATTGAATGATTACTCTTTTCATTGGTTATCAGTAATCAATGTCTCTCAACTCATTACAAATGACGTTGAAGGTCTTGTGATTTTGTATTGCCATGTAGAGGCTTGTCCACACATGTCCTGAACCCAATTCTTTGGTAGCTGTCCTAACAAAAATGCCTTCTTCTATTACTAAAAATACATTGCTAATACTAAAATGAAAAAGAAGGTCAGTGACAGCTTTGTTATGCCCCAAGCAGTTAGCAAATGCTTCCAGTGCATGTGCAGAGAATCACAATAGGTACGAGAGCACTGATCTCACCCCATCTCTTTGAAATACTGTTCATATTTCAAGACTGTCCATCAGTTTGTCAGTTCATCCATTATCCATACACTCGGCTTTAGGGCAGCACAACATTTACTTTGCATGTGTGTCTATAAGAATAAAATAATGTCTGTGGTGAGAGTAGTACTCAAAGGGTGAATAAGGAGAGTCAGATACTGAGAGATGAAAAAGGAAAAGCAAAGAGCTAATGAACATAAATATGTTCTCTCTTGATAGGCTTACTGTAAACATGATAGAGCACAAATACCAAATCTTCCCCAATATTGCTTTATTGTTTTCCATAATTCACATTTGGAAAGGAATTGTTTCACACTACGTTCATGAATTTTACAGTGTCAGTATTATTGATTGGACAAACACAGCATGCAACCTGTGTTGTAACGGCTTGTCTCACTCTGGCTCTTCATCAGTTTATATATTTCTGACTGTACCATCTAGTTTGTACCATCAAGGTGACTACAACAGAATAAAACAAACTATTCTTCAATTCAGTGAACTCATTTTCTGTCAATGTCAGATTTTAATACCAAGACAATCTGTGGATAAATGTGCACAGACCATTTGTTCACTTAGCAAAGTGAATAGTGTCAAGATTGATTTCATGTGGACTTTAACATTTGCAAGCCCATTATTTCGTAATAAATATTAAAGTCAATGAACATATGATTAGAATCATAATGACAATGTAATTTTTCATAAACAAGATTGTTCAGAATGCACAGCCATGTTATGCATAGCCATCAGAAAGGAAAAAGACATGGGCATTTTACAGCCCATTTAGAAAGAAAACAAAAATACAAAATTAGAAGAAAAAAAATAGAAAACACCACTAAAACTATAAATGCAGCGCTGTATGGGGAATTACAGTGCACTCTTTGTATACCCCCTGATATCCCGGTCTGTTGGACCACAGACTCTCCTCCACATCTCTAGGGATTTCTTCTCTTGCAATGCAGCATAAAAATAATACTTTGGAAAGTCTTATCAGCTGCATTTGCCTTCATAGATTCACCTGCAGAGCACTTCATTAATTCAGGACATATTTGTAAAAAAAAAAAAAAAAAAAAAAAAAAAAAAAAAGTCTTATGTAAAAAATATACTTTTTTTGATGGCTAGATTTCGACTTATGCAATAAATGAATGTCTAGACCTTTGTGGGTGGTAACTATTAAACAGACAACTAGCATATACAGTAATATATTTCAAACAACACAGGCAAATGAAAGAAAACAGGAGACATTTATATATTTGTCAGAATGTGCAAAAGTGTTGGAAATTTTGAAAAAGTATGAAAAATGGATTTTATGACAGGCCCAAGTAACTAGATGGTGTAAAGTTCGAAAAAGCCGCTTTAAGAAATCCAAGAAATAAAGCAAAGCGACTGAGCAAAGTGAAATGACAATAACCTGAAGTTAAACACAGTGTGAAAAACCAAATGTAATAAAATATTAGATTTCAGTTTCAGAATTCAGTACATTTTAATGTGCACAAGCACTACTGTGAAGATTGGTAAAGTAATCCTCCTGTTTTCTTATATCTGATGAATTAAAATTACCTTTTAACACAAGCTGAAATGTTGTAAGCTGCGCACTTTTACAAAATATAAGTATTTAATGTAGTTTATCCTGTAACAGGTTGTTGTGAATGAAAAAATGAAAATGTCAAGGTTAGATGCCTTAAAAGGAATTTGTAAAAATATCAGTAGAGAAAAAAAGGTGCAGGTAAGTTTATGAACATCTCTTTTAACCCTTAAACACAACACAATGCAATTCAAAATATGGGTAGAACACCTGCTAAAAATCAATAAGGAAAATCCCTTCATTATTAACACACTGCATAGCGGCCTATTTTATGTTTCTTAGACTGTACAGTATACGGAAATGTCACTTTTCCCAACAGCCAAATATATTATTTTCTTTGACAGGAAAAGTATATGGAGCATAACATGTGTTTGATGTTAAATTGCTACCAGTGTGTTGTGTTCGAAAAGATGAAACGAAATTGTGCTCTGCGTAATGTGGTTTGCAGGCACATCACATAATGTTATTGTCTGTACACTGTGGCACTGAAATATGTGTCGTAAATAGGCATGCAATTCACAGTGGAATGCATCAGAGGAAAGGTGCTTTCATGGTAAATTTGTTCAATAATCTGTGCTGTGCTTTAGAGACATTCAACACGAAAGGAAAACATTTTTATGTTTACTGTTTTATTGTTTAAGGGAGAGTGAAAGATAAAGGCCATGAAATTACTTCTAAAATGCTTTTCAGAGAACGACAGTCACATGTTATTAGATAGATATCCTCAGGTTTAGAAGACATTAGAAACACACGGTTAATTCAAAAATATAATCTCTAAACAGTTTATACATTTCATTTTAGGGATTTACTAGTGTGTTTCCCTTACATGAGTTTATATTATATGACATGTCATGGATGGGATTTCTAAAATGTCCAGGTTTTCATCTCTTTTTTTTGGATGTATGGTTATTGGTCACCCGATTTTATACTGACTGGTGGTGTGTGGAATTGCAGCACACAGCCTGGCAGATAATTGTCATATGCCATAACAAATACTAAATAGTTATTACCAATGGACAGACACAACAGCACCATTCCCTCTATGCAGGCTGCACATCAATTACCAAGGGAGACGAAATAATATAATTCTTCAGTACTGGAGACAATTTCACCCATTTAAATTTAAATAGACAAGGTTTCTAATGTCAATCCCTTCTAGATTTAGTTTTAGCTGTGCAAAATCTGTTCATTATGCTGCTTGATATTGGAAAATGGTATTCGGTTATAATATTTAAATTTATTATCATAATTGTGAACACACTAGTATACACTGCAAACAGTTTTATTGTTTACTGCACAATTACATGGTTTGCAAGAACACCGGAAGTTAAAATCTAAATACAGAAGTTCATATAATTTAACAGATTTCAAAATAGTATTAAAAGTATAAAGCGCTGATGTGCACACACATACAAAAACCTGGTAGAAATGCGGTCTCTAGGAAACTGCAACCTTCAGCACTGCAGGATCATCACTGACCTTCTTTCTCGTTCAAACCACAAAGGGAAAAATTATATTTTCCGAGTGAACTGAGCGTGCGCTGAGGTTATGCAACAGGGTTCAGTGAAAAAGAAATAAATTTTTTAACTTTTATTTAGCAAAAACCCTGACCCTGACATTTGAACTGCTGTACAGGACTACATGCTAGTTCATGCTAGCTTGCAAAAAGAAAGTGCACAATGTGCCTTGAAGAACTGTTCTAATATATCCATGAAGCTCATAAAACAGATCTGTCTTCCTCTTTCACAAGGTGAAACCAATAATTCCACTCAACAGGCTCTATATTATACAAAGGCCACAGTCACATTAAAATCAACAACAATGGAAAATGCCAAATGCTTGTTATTTAGCCAACAAATCAGCCAGTGATTGTATCCTCAATTGCAACTATAGATTCAATAATGGAAACAAAACAACACTACATGTTAAAGGGTAACATTTATATGGTTTTGTTAGCTTTATCAGCAAAAAATCAGTTAATATATAAAAGTATATACACATCTGCACAATTTAGATCACCGTCTAGCACTGGATTCATAAAAGACCAGAAAAGCATGCAGGTAGCTGGTGAACTGGGGAAGACAAATATCACAGCAACTTAAGTTCAATGCAGGACACCATTTTTTTCCCATTGTCCCAACAGTGTGTAATAAAGAAGACAGTCACAAGACATCAATGTCCATCTTGAGTGATCCAACCCATCATGCTCTCATGAGCTTTTTTACAACCTGTAAACACACCAATTCTGTGCATATTGCAATGTGAAGTAAGATTTGAGTATTATAGTTACAGATTATCAGTACATTCCTCATACGAAGACATTGTGTGGTTTTCAGAAAGTTTGGACTGTAGCACATGAGATGTAAGAGTGTATTGTGCTTTCATTAAATGGATGAGACAGTACACTAAATTGCATCTCTTTCCTTTTTTTACAACATTGTGAAGTGGTATAATGTATGTAACACTGCTTACTGCCCACTTGTCTGTTCAATATGCATAATGATCACATTAACTTATGTAATTCATAAAGTACAACAACTATCGATGAAAAGTGCCCCACTAAGTGCTTAACAGGCTGAAAGGCTTTATTATTCAACTACACATATTGCTTTTGAGGTTTCTTCTTTGTGTTAATATTTGTGCTAATATTCCCTGCCTCATTCAAACGTGATAATATTTTAAATATGGACAAGATGCCCTGTCCATTTACAAAATGCATGCGTAAACAGCTCCTGGAATTAACGCTGTTAGCAATGTGTGAAAAAAATTGCAATATATGAGTTAGTTAGTTATAATGAGTTACTTTTCTTGCATTGCACAGCTCATAACAAAATATCAGGTTCTTGCTGGCACTGAAGAGTGAGAAGTCAGCAGACAGGTGAGGTCAGCTCCTGTCTCAATATTTTATGGTGAAGCACGGTGGTCATGAAACAGATTTTACAGAGACAAAGATTGAAAGTCAGCATACTGTCTTACATCAAGGCAGGTCATTAAGGGGGTGTGAAAAACTCTGGAAATTGATAGAGATCTTTTTCACTGACCCAGCATTGAAATAGAAGTTTGAAGATTTGTCAGTGCACGTGAAAAACGTCTAAAATAATGTGATATAGTTATATCACTATATAGTGATATATGATATAGTGACTTTAATGTGAATTGGTTTTGGTTCAAACCAGCTTGATTTAAAATTCTGATTCATTCACATAGTCTTATGAAAAATGTTCCTGAGACCCAGTGACTCCACTTCCTACTGAGTTAATGGCTTCCAGAATATCCAACAGGTTTCATTTTATTTGGTCACTGAGAACCTTTTTACTCCCAATTGACGCTAATGAGTCATTGTTCTCCTTGTCTGACGTCCTTTTATAAACGCAAAAGCTATATATAGTAAAGACTGCTATTTATGGTGACTGTGTAACCAAGCATGCTTCTAAGGTTTGTCTAACCTTAAATGACTAATAAACAAAAAAGGAGAACTGTTTCTTCCTTGAATGTAATCTACATCTGCTTTGCTCCCTGGAGGTGTGACAAGTATCCCCAGCAGGCATGAACACATTTCTACCACAAGCCCTGAAGGAACAAATACACATCACAATCATTCATAGGGCAAAGTCACTACAGGAATCGCATTCTAATTTGGTCTATTACAATTGTTTACATATGCTGGGCGCTTCTGTTCTGATTTCGGCTACGCATTGATTTGCTGCCAAAATGGGGATTGCAATACGTGACTTGGAATCAGAAAGAAATGTCACAGGCAGTCATTTAATCTTTCAACCTTCTTTCATTCTTAATCAGTGAGAGTGACAGAGCCACCCGACAGAAGAAGGTGAGATTTCAACAACAGTACATCAACCTTGTGCATACTGCAGATTTTTTATCTAGATTTTGCTTATCAGTAAGCAGCAAGTGTTTAATAACAAAAATATATTTTTTTGTTATTACTTGTCTTGATCGTTCTGGTAAAATAATCAGCAACCCTGAAGCAATGGAGCTTGGAAATATTATACTGATCAAATGCTTTTAAAGCATTATTATTGAGATTATTGTTTAATTACATAGGCCAAACAATTTCCTAGCATTCCTGGGAGAAGACGCTATAGCTTACAGCATCTGAAGAAAGTCAAGTACCTGACCTGAGTTGGCCATGTACAATAATACCACAGTCTTGATTCCTATGGACTGCATTTAATGGGTGCTGAGCTTCTTCAAGGACGACACTCAGCTGAAGCCTGAAGTCAGAGATTCATACAGTAAGTTTGGCATTTTGAAAGTAGAGCTATTACAAGCTTTATCATAATCTTCTTAATGCAGTTTTAGGTCTTTTTCTAGTTTATATGTATATATATACATAGGCTACATTATGCCTACATCACGCTTTTTTCTGATTGTTTATCTGTTAACTAAATTAAATATATTTCAAGAATTTATTCCCTGTATGTATATGTACTGCAGATTATAACATTATAATGTAACATTTAGTATTTTCACATCTAGGTGGGAAAGACTGTATTACTGTACTGCTGTCTGTTTAAAACAAATGCAAAGAAACTAAATATAGTATACTTGTTGTTTTTTCCCTGTTGTACCGAAATTGTATTGAACTGTGACCCACGTACTGAGGTACATACCAAACGATGACATCTGTGTAGCGTGCCACCCCTAATACATATATATAGTTCTTTTATTTATAATTATATATGCTATTATTTGAAGAAGCATCATTAATGGTCTGCTTCTTCTCTGTAAACTGATGTAGCATTAGTTCACTGAAGTTCTTGTTTGCCAATGGTCTCGAGAGCCTTTCAAGAGCACTGAGCTCTCAAAGAGGTGATCTGAATGAGGCCGGCTGATGACGACCGTTGAGATGTGTGTGAATTTCCCTAAAGAGGTGGCCATGCTCCATTAGAATAAGAATGGCTCGGCTGGCTGATTGCAGAGTATGTGTGAATGTCACTGTGCATGTGTGGAGATATAAGATCCTGCTCATCAAGGATTATTGCTTCCTTTAGTTTGTGTTTTTTTAGATTGTACTGTATTTCTTTCTGCCATGCACTGTAAATCCACATCTGTCAACAACCATCAAACTGAACTACTTACGATATAACTGTAAATCTATTGAGCGGTACTTAACCTTTCAGAATGGAAAGTTCAAAACCAAGGGTCAAATAAACCATGATCGTCAAACCTCAAAATCAACCTCATGCAACACGATTCTAATTAAGACATGCTCGCTGCCCTCAATTATACTGTGTGACATAACAGCAATTTTCTGAGAAAAGTAAAAACTAGAAGCATAGAGACAGTCATGTCAGATTACTTTAAATTCTTCACATGCAGTATTCTCATTTAAACCCCATTCTCTAAATTCTTTCAAGCAGCAAGTTTGAATTAGTCATAAATGTAGACAGTGGCAAGATTCTGTGCTTCTGCATATTTCAGATGAAAGGAAATTACACAACAATCACGTTGAGGTTAACAAGCCACCAATTCTTTTCCAGAAAAAAGTGCTAAATATTGACACATTTTCACACATGTAAAAAAGTCACATATGCAAAATGTCTAGCAGCCAATAAAAATTACCCAAATTTTTGAAGTTAAGAAATACAAAAGAAAAAGTGCAGAACCTGTATTTGTAGCCACAATATTTCACCTAAACATGAACCCCTATTTTTTGAGTGTTTTCACATAAGTATGATAAAAAGCCTACATGCCATAAATATCAGACACTCTTTTTACCAATTAACATAGCATAATGTGAGTTTCATGGTGGATAGAGAGAACCATTCAGTAACATACAGTGCTATAAGCAACTGTCTCTCAGGCTAATCAGAGACTTGTAAAAATGTAAAATCCAGTGTGCCTGCAATGTCACTGATAATGAGTTTGCTCAAATCCAACTTTCCATTTTACGTCACTGTAATGGATAGCAGAGTTTTGGCAGACTCACCACAACACTGTTCCACTCTGTCTGTGTGTTAATTGGCACAGGCTCTGTTTCATCTCAGCCAGACTCTGAGGTTTAGCTGATCCATGCCTATCCTTAGTTGGCTCAGTACCACCCGTAGATGAACTGGTATAGAGGACCGTTCACCAGATGGGGTGAAGTCCATCATCCACCTGCCTTAAGGCTGATCTACCACCTGATCCTCATTAGTCTCCTGCTCCTCCAGAATGTACAGCCTTGACTTCTTACAAGTTCAACTGTGTACCGTATATGAAAAAAGCATGTTTTTCACAAATGCACAGGATAAGGTGCCATCACTCCCAGCAAAGGCACAGCAAAACAGAGCTGTAATTTAAGCAATAGCACAAAATTAAAAGAGTGTATGTTTCAAATATACAGGAGACTAACAGCAGGAATGCAATTTTGATTGTACTACTTTTGTTGTTTTTTATACCATTGCTAATTACCTTTTTTTCACTTTCAATGAAGAGTTGTTTCAAACCATTGTGTATCTCTGAGAAACACAATAGCATAGTGGTATTTTGATTCTGAATCAATCAGTGTTTTCAATCAGTGTTTTTGAACTTTCTTTTATGCTTGAAGTAATCTGTTTTTTTTATGAATCGATTGAATGAATGATTTAATTACTCACCAGTGAAACTTGTTTCCTTCCTGGATGAATCACTGTTTTGAACAAATCAGGTGAAAGAGATGTGACTTTCATCCAGAAAGGGAGTATGTTCGAGCCCCAAACATTTTCAGGAAGGCTTTTCTAGAGTTTTGGAGTCAAATGCGAAACCTCCTACCTCCTTTAGTGGACTTTTTAACATATTACAAATAGTCCATAATTTTGTGACCCTAAGGAGCGTGATGGATTGTAGTGTGATGGAAGATAAGTTAGGTATGCTGGAGCAAAACAGTTTAAGGCCTTAAAAATTTTGCAACTGATACAAAACATAATAGGTGAGAGACTGAAAATGGAATAGTATGATCATAGTTTCTTGACCTGGTAAGGACTCATTTTGGACCTGTAGCTTGTTTATTGAAAATGCAGGACAACCACCAGTGCATTGAAATAGTCCAGATCATGAATTAATTAGCTTTTCTGCATCAGAAATGTGAAATATACAATGTTTTCAAAAGACAGATTGCTGAAATTTTGTCTGTGTGCTGGCTAGGTGTTCAATAAATAATATCTTTAATAATTAAAATTTCATAGGAGAAAATATTGATTATCCAATCTTATTATACTTTTAACATGCTCTGTTATAGCTCATTTAGAAGTTTAATTTGGTCTTGTTGAAATACAACTGAGTATCATCAGCATACACTGTAAAAAAACTGTTGACCTCCCAAATCAAATGTTTCTATGGACTCGTTGCATCTACATTTTTGCATTGGGCGAAATGAATTTCTGTACTGTCCTGCACAATTATGGGACAACTGTTGCCACAATTAAAAAACAACTGGGCCAGTGGAAAATTAAAGTCACTAGATAATTTTGAGTTGGGAGGACAAAATGTTTTTACAGTGTAACAATGGAAACTAATTCCATATTTTCTAATAATATTAGGGGCAACATGTATATTGAAAATAGCAGAGGGCCTAGGACAGATCCTTGAACACTCCATACTTTACTGGCATTGAGATGATTCCACATTTAATAAAACAAAGTGATAACAGTCGACAAGATCTAAACCATCTTAGAGCCTGCCTTTAAATACCTGTATATATATATATTTGAGATCAATCTATGAGTGTCACGATCCCCTGGAGTGCCTGTGAACTCC
The DNA here is from genome assembly GCF_018831695.1 of Puntigrus tetrazona. NCBI lineage: Eukaryota > Metazoa > Chordata > Actinopteri > Cypriniformes > Cyprinidae > Puntigrus > Puntigrus tetrazona. The sequence continues at coordinate 23,720,025 of NC_056705.1, read as the reverse complement.
ATTAGAGGGCACTCCACCCAGGACTCTTGCCATATGTTTTGGACTCTATTTCCCATGTGTCCCCTACCCCTCATGTCAAGTCATACCCTTGTCTGTATGTTGTGTTCTGATTGGTCCCTAGTTTGCATGTGTCACTTTCTGATTGGTTCCCTGCATTCATGTGTATTGCTCTCTTTGTTTGGTTTTGTCATGTGTTTCCTGGTGTCTAGCATTAAAGATGTCCTCACCAACTCTTTTACACTGATTATTGTTTAAGCCTCTTCCCTTGTTTCCAGTTTGTGTTTTTTCCTAGTTTCTCTGTGTTTTGACCTTGGACTGTTTCTTAGTTTTTGGATTGTTTGCCGCCTGTCCTGACCCTCACTTGTTCTTTTGGATATTTTCTTTTGCCCTGCCCGGTTTGCACTGGTTTGACCACGTCTCTGAATATAGCTTTTGCCCTTGGATGCCCTACTCCATTGTCAGTCTCCACGTAAGAAATGTCGTAATCTACAGCAGTGGTGTCAAACTCAGTTCCTGGTGGGCCGGAGCCCTGCAGAGTTTAAATGCAACCTAATTAAACACACCTGATCCAGCTAATCAAGTACTTCAGACATACATAGTAGATGTGTTTTAGCAGGGTTGAATCTAAACTCTGCAGGGCCCGGCCCTCCAGAATTGAGCTTGACACCACTTATATATAGTGTCGAACATAGCACTTAGATCAAGTAAAACTAGCAATCAGATAGCCTTGGTGTGACGCAAGGAGCAAATCATTTGTAATTTTTAACAAGTGTAGTTTCTGTGCTATTATGGGTCCTAAAACCTGACCTAAAATTATTAATACATTGAAATTTTTAAACTATAGCTATACAAATTCTATTAGGACAAAATAAAAATTACAAATATAGATTTATCTATAGAATAAACTTTTCAAATCAGTGAAATATACAACTCTAAATAAAGCCTGATGCCCATTTTTTTGTTTCAGCAACAGTCTGAGTGACAAAACTACTGATGCGGTCTGCAGCAAAGGAGACGTGGTTAATATGCTAGAAATTGAAAAAGGCAATTGGAATTGAGACAAGCCTGTTCCAAGATAGGATCAGCTCATCTCAGAGCTGAAAAAGTAATTGTGTTATTGTTGGTTTTTAGTGATTATAATGGATAGCAAATGACTGACAGGCATTACTGAGAATTAGTGGTGTGAATTAGATCGAACCTAGTTTTGTTCATAAGTGAAGGCTTATGCCCAGTCTTAAGGTTTATATCAAAATCCCAGCAGTTCCTTCAGTCATAAGACCCAACATGCTTTCAACTGTTCTTAACTATGAACAAACACATATATTATTTAAGACTATAAGGATTGGGTTCTGACTATACCCATTGCCTCATTAAAACACATCTAAATGCCACAGTCTGTCCAACCTTTTTTTAATAAGAAGACCAGGTGGCCAGTCTAATATGATTTATCCACTTTCGAATCCTCTCTCTTGTTCTGCAGGGGGCTCTTTGTGGCCCAAATCACTTTAAGTCTGTGGTACCTTCACCTGAATAGAAACTAAGAGTTAAATAGAGCTTGATAAAGACGCGTCCTATCCCAAAGATACTTGCATAGTCCTAATCTTCACACAAATGGAGAAAAATGAACCCTTTCACCATTTTACTTATTAGATTCTAAGCTGCTTGGCTCTCCCTCACTCGCAGTTGCGCTCTCTTTTCCCAGAATTCTCAAATGAGAGAATGCAGCTGTCTGCCCTTTTGTTCCCTCATTCAGATGATTTGAGAGAGAGTTGTATTCCCCAGATCTTGGTGACTGGAAGAATGACGTCAACATGCTGCTGTCCATCTCATGCATGTCTGAACCTGCTGTTTTTTGGGGGGAAACACAATTATGTACACACACGCTCTCCAGCTTCCTCACACTAACCTGCTTTTTCAATGTCCAGCTGTTGCGGCTCATTGTGTTTCAGCTCCCCATCTGTCACAATATACACACTCGCACAGAGTCCTCTGACAGAAGGTCATCATGAGATGAGATTAAATTCTAATATAAATTGTCAAATTTTAATCTTGAATTATTATACCCAAACATCGTTTTTTGATTGCTCTGTTTAAAGTAATGAAAATATTCATTTCAATAAATGTAGTACAGCTCCATGCAGTGGTGTTTATGAAATGGGGATTGCTTTAAAGCTTTATTTAAATTTTCTTATGTAAATATATGTTAAACCATCGCTTCTGGCATCATACATAATAATGCTTTTCGCAGTAAAAGTCAACCCCTGTTGTTTTCTCACATCAAAATACATTTATTTGCCATGCTTGTAAAAATGAGTTCTGATGAGATAACATTCACTGGAAAAAGCCATATTATATGGATAGAGGATTTGTATTTTAGCTGAAAGCACTTGTTTGACGTTAGAATTGTTTCTTTTTGCTTCAGAAGACATTAATTAAAGGATTGGTTCATGTGGATTACTTGTGGAATATTTTGATGTTTTTATCAGACATTTGATATTACTCTCATTCTGACAGCAACCATTCACTGCAGACCATCCATTGGGAACCATTGGAGTGGGAAAGTAATGAAGTAAATTTGCAGATCTGTTCAGATTGAGAAAAAAAAGTAGACTGAGACTGAGTACTTTCATGTATGTGCTTGTATTAAGAGTGAGAATGTATGGGGAACAACTGCTGTTTTATTAAAACATTTGGGAGGCATAACCACGTTTACTTAATTATGTTTGTTAATAAGCTTATGTTCTAATATGTTTATTGCTCAGGGACCTTATAGACCTTAAAGAATTAGCATTGAATATGCAGAATATTTAAAAGCAATAACAGTCCTTCTGAATTATAAAATACACACCTTATCGGGCAAAAAACCCAAAAAAGCATGTCTACAAACGACATGAGAAAAAGCCTCGGAAATTGCCATAAAACACTTAATCACAAACACAGAGATTGTTTCTCTGAAGGGCATATACTTGTGTTTACTCCTTTATCTCTAGCTGCATCTCACTAATAAACTCCTCCACATGATCTCAAAGGACACAACGCCAGACGTCTCATCTCACCATCATCAAATAAGTCATCTTATTCACCTTGGGCATCCCAAACACAAATGTGTGACTTTCACCTATATAGATATAGACCTAGTCAACACCTTGTTCCTTTGCCACAGCCTCAGATTTTCACATTGTAGCAATACAATTCAGAACAAATGTATGAAGTTTGAATGGCATTATGCTGTAAAAACATCAGTTCACAAATAAAGTTTTTGTTATATAGAAATTATATTATATTAAAAAAGAAAAAGAAGGGATGAAAGAAAAAAGAAAAAAAGAAAGGAAGAAAGAAAAAAGAAAGAAAGAAGAGATGAAAAAAAAAAGAAAAAGAAGGGAAGAAAGAAAAAAGAAAGAAAAAGAAAGAAGATGAAAAGAAAAAAAAAAAAAAGAAGGGAAGAAAGAAAAAGAAAAGAAAGAAAGAAGAGATGAAAAAAAAAAAGAAAGAAAGAAAGAAGGGATGAAAAGAAGAAAGAAAGAAAGAAAGAAAGAAAAGAAGGGATGAAAGAAAAAGAAAGAAAGAAAGAAAGAAAGAAGGGATAAAAAGAAGGGATGAAAGAAAGAAAGATAGAAAGAAACAAAGATAGAAAGAAAGAAAGATAGAATAAAAGAAAGAAAGAAAGAAGGGATGAAAGAAAAAAGACAGAAAGAAGAGATGAAAGAAAAAAGAAGGGATGAAAGAAGGGATAAAAAAGAAAGAAAGAAAGAAGGGATGAAAGAAGAAGAGTTGAAAGAAGAGTTGAAAAAAAGAAAGAAAGAAGGGATGAAAGGAAGAAAGAAAGATAGAAAGAAAGAAGGGATGAAAGAAGAAAGAAAGAAAAATGGGTTGAAAGAAAGAAGAGATGAAAGATAGAAAGATAGAAAGAAAGAAAGATAGATAGATAGATAGAAAAAAGAAAGATAGAAAGAAAGATAGAATAAAAGACAGAAAGAAAAAAAGAAAGATAGATAGATAGATAGATAGATAGATAGATAGATAGATAGATAGAAAGAAAAAAGAAAGATAGAAAGAAAGAAAGATAGAATAAAAGACAGAAAGAAGAAAGAAAGACAGAAAGAAGGGATGAAAGAAGAAGAGTTGAAAGAAGAGTTGAAAAAAAAGAAAGAAAGAAGGGATGAAAGGAAGAAAGAAAGATAGAAAGAAAGAAGGGATAAAAAAGAAGGAAAGATAAAAAAAAGAAGGAAAAGAAAAAAGAAAGAAAGAAAGAAGGGATGAAAAGAAGAAGAGTTGAAAGAAGAGTTGAAAAAAAAAAGAAGAAAGAAAGAAGGGATGAAAAGGAAGAAAGAAAGATAGAAAAGAAAGAAGGGATAAAAAAAGGAAGGAAAGATAAAAGAAAGAAGGAAAGAAAAAAAAGAAAGAAAGAAAGAAGGGATGAAAGAAGAAGAGTTGAAAGAAGAGTTGAAAAAAAAGAAAGAAAGAAAGGATGAAAGGAAGAAAGAAAGATAAAAAGAAAGAAGGAAAGAAAAAAGAAAGAAAGAAAGAAGGGATGAAAGAAAAAAGAAAGAAAGAAGGGATGAAAGAAAGAAAGAAAGAAAGGATGAAAGAAAGAAGGGATGAAAGAAAAAAAGAAAGAAAGAAAGGATGAAAGAAAGAAGGGATGAAAGAAAAAAAGAAAGAAAGAAAAGAAAGAAAGAAGGGATGAAAGGGAAGAAAGAAAGATAGAAAAGAAAGAAGGGATAAAAAGAAGGAAAGATAAAAAAGAAAGAAGGAAAAGAAAAAAAAAAAAGAAAGAAAGAAAGGGATGAAAGAAAAAAAAGAAAGAAAGAAGGGATGAAAGAAAAAAGAAAGAAGGGATGAAAAAAGAAAGAAAGAAAGAAAGAAAGAAAGAAAGAAAGAAGGGATGAAAAAAGAAAGAAAGAAGGTAAGTAGTATGTGTAGTAGGTCTAGTAGTAGTAGTAGTATGTGTAGTAGGTCTAGTAGTAGTAGTATGTGTAGTAGGTCTAGTAGTAGTAGTAGTATGTGTAGTAGGTCTCGAGTAGTAGTAGTATGTGTAGTGGGTCCTACTACACTACTACCTACTACACACACTACACACATACTACTCCTACTACACATACTCTACACCTACTACATACTACTCACCTGGCTACACATACTACTACTACACCTACTACACATACTACTAGACCTACTTGGAGTAGTATGTAGTAGGATAAGTATGTAGTAGGTCTAGTAGTAGTAGGTGTACTAGTATGTGTAGTAGGTGGAGTAGTACGTGTAGTAGGAGTAAAGTAACAAGAGTAGTAAGAGTAGTACTAGTAGTATGTGGAGTAGGAGTAGTAGTAAGAGTAGGAGTAGTAGTAGGAGTAGTGTAGTATGTGTAGTAAGAATAGTGTAGTAAGAAGTAGTGTGTAGTAGGAGTAGTATGTGTAGTAGGAGTAGTGTAGTATGTGTAGTATGTGTAGTAGGAGTAGTAAGAGAGTATGTAGTAGTAGAGTAGTGTAGTATGTGTAGTAGGAGTAGTAAGAGTAGTATGTGTAGTATGTGTAGTAGGAGTAGTAAGAGTAGTAAAAGTAGGAGGAGTATGTGTAGTAGGAGTAGTTTTTCTACAAGAAGGGATGAAAGAAAGAAAGAAAGAAAGAAAGGATGAAAAGAAAAGAAGGGATGAAAGAATGGATAAAAAGAAAAGAAAGAAAGAAAGAAGGGATGAAAGAAAAAGAAAGAAAGAAAGAAAGATAAAAAGAAAGAAGGGATGAAAGAAAAAGAAAGAAAGAAGGATAGAAATAAAGAAAGAAAGAAAGAAAGAAGGGATGAAAGAATGGATAAAAAAGAAAGAAAGAAAGAAAGAAAGAAAGAAGGGATGAAAGAAAAAAAAGAAAGAAGGGATGAAAGAATGGATAAAAAAGAAGAAAAAAGAAAGAAGGGATGAAAGAACAAAAAAAGAAGAGAAAGAAGGGATGAAAGAACAAAGAAAAAGAAAGAAAGAAAGAAGGGATGAAAGAACAAAGAAAGATAGAAAGAAAGAAAAGAAAGAAAGAAGGGATGAAAGAACAAAAAGAAAAGAAAGAAAAAGAAAAAGAAGGGATGAAAGAACAAAGAAAGAAAGAAAGAAAGAAAGAAGGGATGAAAGAAAGAAAGAAAGAAAGAAAGAAGGGATGAAAAGAAGAAAAAAAGAAAGAAAAGAAAAGAAGGGTTGAAAGAAAAAGAAGAAGATAGAAAGAAAGAAGGGATGAAAGAAAAAGAAAGAAAGAAGGGATGAAAGAATGGATAAAAAGAAAGAAAAAAAAAGAAAGAAGAAGGGATGAAAGAAAAAAAAAAAGAAAGAAAAGGGATGAAAGAAAAAAAGAAAGATAGAAAGAAAAAGAAGGGATGAAAGAAAGAAAGAAAGAAAGAAAGAAGGGATGAAAGAAAGAAAGAAAGAAAGAAAGAAAGAAAGAAGGGATAAAAAAGAAAGAAAGAAAAAAGGGATGAAAGAAAGAAAAAAACATAGAAAGATAGAAAGATAGAAAAGATAGAAAGAAATGAGAAGGATAGAAAGATAGAAAGAAAGATAGAAAGAAACATAGAAAAAAGAAAGAAAGAAAGAAAGAAAGAAAGAAAGAAAGAAAAGAAAGATAGAAAGATAGAAAGAAAGATAGAAAGAAACATAGAAAAAAAGATAGAAAGAAAGATAGAAAGAAAGAAAGAAAGATAGAAAGATAGAAAGAAAGAAAGAAAAAATAGAGAAAGAAAAAAGAAAGATAGAAAGAAAGATTGAAAAAAAGAAAGACAGAAAATATAAATAAAAAGAAAGAAAGACAGGATGAAAAAGAAAGAGAAGGGATGAAAGAAAGAAAGATAGAAAGAAAGAAAGAAAGAAAAAGGGATGAAAGAAGAAAGAAAGAAAAAGAAAACATAGAAAGATAGAAAAGAAAGATAGGAAAGAAACATAGAAAAAGAAAGATAGAAAGAAAGATAGAAAGAAAGAAGGGATGAAAGAAAGAAAGATAGAAAGAAAAAAAGAAAGAAAGAAAGAAGGGATGAAAGAAAGAAAGATAGAAAGAAAGAAAGAAAGAAAGAAAGAAAAAAGAAAGAAGAAAAGAAAGAAAGAAAGAAAGAAAGAAAGAAAAAGAAAGAAAGAAAGAAAGAAAGAAAGAAAGAAAAAGAAAAGAAAGAAAGAAAGAAAAAGAAAAAGAAAAGAAAAGAAAGAAAGAAAGAAAGAAACATAGAAAGATAGAAAAGAAAAGAAAGAAAAGAAAGAAGGGATGAAAGAAAGAAAGATAGAAAGAAAGAAAGAAAGAAAGAAAGAAAGAAGGGATGAAAAAAAAAAAAAGAAAAGAAAGAAAAGAAAGATAGAAAGAAAGAAGGGATGAAAGAAAGAAAGATAGAAAAGAAAGAAAGAAAGAAGGGATGAAAGAAAGAAAGATAGAAAGAAAAAGAAGAGAAAAAAAGGGATGAAAGAAAGAAAGAAAAAAAGAAACATAGAAAGATAGAAAAGAAAGATAGAAAGAAACATAGAAAAAAGAAAGATAGAAAGAAAGATAGAAAGAAAGAAGGGATGAAAGAAAGAAAGATAGAAAGAAAGAAGGGATGAAAGAAAGAAAGAAAGAAAAAGAGAAAGAAAAAGAAAGAAAGAAAGAAAGAAGGGATGAAAAGAAAGAAAGTCAGAAAGAAAGAAAGAAAGAAAAAAAAAGGATGAAAGAAAGAAAGAAACATAGAAAAAGAAAGATAGAAAGAAAGATAGAAAGAAAGAAGGATGAAAGAAAGATAGAAAGAAAGAAAAAAAGAAGGGATGAAAGAAAGAAAGATAGAAAGAAAAAGAAAAGAAAAGAAAGAAAGAAAGAAAGAAAAGAAAGAAAGAAAGAAAGAAAAAAGGATGAAAGAAAGAAAGAAAAAGTAAAAGAGGAAAGAAAGAAAAAAAAGAAATATAGAAAGATAGAAAGAAAGATAGAAAGAAAGAAAGAAAGAAAGAAAGAAAGAAAGAAAGATGAAAGAAAGAAAGAAAGAAAGAAAGAAAGAAAGAAGAAAGAAAGAAAGAAAGAAAGAAAGAAAGAAAGAAAGAAAAGAAGAATGAAAGAAAGAAAGATAGAAAGAAAGAAAGAAAAAAGAAAGAAAGAAAGGGAAGAAAAGAAAAAAGAAAGAAAGAAAGAAAGAAAGAAGGGATGAAAGAAAGAAGGATGAAAGAAAAAGAAAGAAAGAAAGAAAGAAAGAAAAGGGGATGAAAAGAAAGAAAGAAAGAAAGAAAGAAGGGATGAAAGAAAAAGGAAAGAAAGAAGGGATGAAAGAAAAAAAGAAAAAGAAAGAAAGAAGAGTTAAAAAAGAAAGAAAGAAAAGAAAGAAAGAAAGAAAGAAAAAAGAAAGAAAAAAAAAAAGAAAGAAAGATAAAAAGAAAGAAGGAAAGAAAAAAGAAAGAAAGAAAGAAGGGATGAAAAGAAAAAGTGAAAGAAAGAAGGGATGAAAGAAAGAAGAAAAAGAAAGAAGGGATGAAAAAGAAAGAAAGAAAGAAAGGGATGAAAAAAGAAAGAAAGAAAGAAAGGGATGAAAGAAAGAAAACAAGAAAGAAAGAAAGAAGGGATGAAGGAAAGAAAGAAAGAAAGAAAGAAAGAAAGAAAGAAAGAAAGAAAGAAAGAAAGAAAGAAAGAAAGAAAGAAAGAAAAAAGATAGAAAGAAGCAGCATCGAAAGAAGATAGAAAGAAAAGAAATGAAAAGAAAGAAAGGAAGGGAAGAAAAAGAAAGAAAAAGAAAGAAGGAGTCGTAGTATGTGAAGTAATCTAAAGTAGTAGTAGCAGAGTATGTGTAGTAGGTCTAGTAGTGAGTAGTATGTGTGTAATAGGTCCTACTATAGATAGTAAGTAATGATAGTACATCCTACTACATATCTCACTCATACATCACTGCACCTCCTACTGCCACACAGCACAATTTGTACCACTCCATTACATACACACTATTACTAGACTATTACACATACTACTACTAAGACCTATTTGGAGTAGTATGTGCAATAAAAGGAATGTAAATAAGTAAATGTAAATAAGATAAGTATAGGTCCTAGTAGTAGCAAGTAGTAAGTAGTCAGTATATGCAGTAGGAATCTAGTAGCAGTAGTATATGTAGTAGAGTCTAAATAGCAGTAGTAAATAGTATGTGCAGTAGGTAAGTATGTAGTAGTAAGTGGAAAGTATGTGTAGTAGGTGGAGTAAATACGTGGTAGTAGGAGAAGTAGTATGTGTGTAGTAGGAGCAGAGAAAAGAGAAGTAGTACCCAGTAGTATGTAGGAGTAGAAGTAGTAAATAAGAGAAAGTGTAAGTAGTAGGGTAATGTAGTATGTGTATAAAAGTAAGAATAGTGTAGTAAGAGTAGTATGTGTAGTAATGAGTAGTATGTAGTAGAAAGTAGGAGTAGTATAGTAAAGGAGTAGTAATGGTATATGTGTAGTATGTGTAGTAGGAGTAGTAAAGAGTAGTAAATAGTAGTGTAGAGATGTATGTATGTGTAGTAGAGTAGTAAGAGTAGAGTAAGAGAGTAGTAAGTGTAGTAGGAGTAGTAGGAGTAGTATGTGTAGAGAGTAGTTTTTCTAAGAGGATGAGGGAAAAAGTAAAGAAAGAAAGAAAGAAATAAAAAAGAAAGAAAGAAAGGATGAAAGAAAAGAAAGAAAGAAGTGGATGAAAGAAAAAAAGAAAGAAAGAAAGAAAGAAAGAAGGGATGAAAAAAGAAAATAGAAAGAAAGAAGGGATGAAATAAAGAAAAAGAAAGAAAGAAAGAAGGGAAAAAAAAAAAGAAAAAAAAAAAAAGAAAAGAAAGAAAGAAAGAAAGAAAGAAAAAGGATAAGAAAGAAAGAAAGAAAGAAGGGATGAAAAGAAAAGAAAGAAAAAGAAAGAAAGGAGGGATGAAAGAAAAAAGAAAGAAAGAGAAGGAAGGGATAGAAAAGAAAAGGGAAGAAAGAAAGAAAGAAAGAAGGGTTGAAAGAAGGGATAAAGAAAGAAAGAAAAGAAGGGAAGTGAAAGAAAGGAAAGAAAGAAAGAAAAGAAAAAGAAAGAAAGACAGAAAGAAAGGGATGAAAGAAAGAAAAGAAAAAGAAAAGAAAGAAGGATGGAAAGAACAGAGAAAGAAAGAAGAAAGAAAGATTGGAAAAGAAAGAAAGAAAAAGAAATGAAAGAAAGAAAGAAAAGAAAGAAGGGGAAAGAAAGGGAAAGAAAGAAAGATAGAAAAAGAAAGATAGAAAGAAAGAAAGAAAATAAGGGAAAGAAAGATAGAAAAGAAAGAAAGAAAGAAAAAGAAAGAAAGAGCAGAAAGTATATGATTAGAAAAAGAAAGATGAAAAGAAAAAAAGAAAGAAAGACAGGATGAAAGAGAAAGAAAGTAATAGATGAAAGAAAGAAAGAGGATAGAAAAGAAGGGATGAAAAAAAAGAAAGAAAGAAAAAGAATAGAAAGAAAGAAAGGATAGAAAAAAGAAAGAAAGAAGGGGATGAAAAAGAAAGAAAGAAAGAATGATGAAAGAAAAAGAAAGAAAGAAAGAAGGGATAGAAAAGAAAATAAAGAAGAAGAAGAAAGAGAGAAGGGCAAGAAAGGAAGATAGAAAGAAAGAAAAGAAAAAAGAAGAAAGAAAGTGAGAACACAAAGAAAGAAAGAAAGAAAAAAAAAAAGGATGGAGGAAAAAGTGAAGTATGTGTAGAAGAGTAGTAAGAGTACTAAGGGTAGTGAAAGAAGTAGAGTAGTATGTAAAGTATGTGTAGAATGTGTAGTATATGCAGAAGGAGAAAAAGATAGTAAAGAGTAGGATGAAAGAAAAGTGTGTATGGATAGAAAGAAAAGTATGAGAAGTATGAAGTTTTTCTACATGATGAAAAGAAGTTAAAAGAAAAAAAGAAAGAAAGAAAGAAAGAAGGGCTGGAAAGAAAAAGAAAGAAAGAAAGAAAGAAAAGAAAGAAAAAGAAGGGAAGAAGGGAAAAAAGAAGAAAGAAAGAAAGGGATGAAAGAAAGAAAAGAAAGAAGGAAGAAAAGAAAAGGGATGTTTGAAAGAAAGAAAGAAAGAAAGAAAGAAAGAAAGAAAAGATAGAAAGAAAGAAAGAATGAAAGGAAAAAGAAAGAAAGAAAGAAAGAAGGGAAGAAAGAAAGAAGGATAAAAGAAACTTTTTTGCACAGGATAAGAAAAGAAGGATGAAAAAAAAGAAAGGATGAAAAGAAAAGAAGGGATGAAAGAAAGAAAAGATCAAAAGAAAAGGGAAAAGAGAAAGAAAGAAAAATAGAAAAAGAAGAAGAAATGAAAGAAAGATAGAAAGATAAAGAAAGAAAAGAAAATAGATCGAAAAGAAATAGAAAGAAAGGGATGAAAGAAAAAGCTCGAAAGAAAGAAAAGAAAAAGAAGGGATGGAAGGAAAGAAAAGAAAGAAAAAAAGAAAGAAAAGAAAAAGAAAGAAATAAAGTAAGAAATAAAGAAAGAAAGAAAGATAGAAAAGAAAGATAGGATAGATAGATAGATAGATAAATAGATAGATAGAAAAGAGAAAGAAAGAAAGGAGGGAAAAAAGAAAAAGAAAAGAAAGAAAGGATAATGGTAATGAAAGTTAGAGAAGTCCTAAGAGTATGATGAAAGTAGTAGTATGAAAGTAAGGATGAAAGGTTGATAGTAAAGTAAGTAAGTATGAAAGTAGTGATCTTGTAGTAGTAGTATGTGTAAGTAGGTCTAGAAATAAGTAAGTAAGTATGAAAGTAGGTCCCTACCTACTACTACAGTACACTCTTCTACCTCTCTAAGAAATATACTCCTACACATACTCTCCTACTATATATAGAAAGTACATGGGGCTAGACCTCTCTACAATCTCTCTCTACTGGAAAGATAGAAAGAAAGATAGGATATAATAGTAAAGTAAAAGAAAGATGTAATGTAAGATAGAGATAAATAATGGAAGAAAGAAATAGATAGATAAATAGATAGTAAAGTTATGTTATGTAGTAAGTCTAGTAAAAAAGTAAGTAATATATGTAAGTCTAGATAGAAAGAATGATAGTATGTGTAGATAGGTGGATAGATAGTATGTGTAGATAAATTAGATAGTAAGTAGAGGAAGAAAGAAGTGGAAGTAAAAAGGATGAAATAAAAAATAATATATAATAAGCGGGATATAATAAATAAAAAGAAAGAGATATGAAATGGAAATATCAAATAAATGGAAATAAAGAATCAAATAGTATAAGAAGGATAATAAGAAAATAGTAGAAAGAAAGAAGGGATGATAGAATAAAATAATATATATAATAAATATATTAAAATAAACTGTAGGGATAATATAAACAAATAATAAAAGAAGAGATGATATATAATAGAAATAAGGAAGTAATAAATGCTTGTAAGAAGGATAATAAAATAAAGATAGATGGGAAGTAATGAAGTAGATGAGAGTAAGTAAGAGTAGTAATATGCTGGAAGAATGTCAATGCAAATGAAGGTAATATGTAGTAAGAAAGATTTTTCTACAGAGGATGAAGAGAGAAAGAAAGAAATAAAGAAAGTAGAGAAAGAAAGAAAGGATGAAAAGAAGAAAGAAAGAAAGAAAGAAAGAAGGGGAGGAAAGAAAAGAAAGAAAGATAAAAGAAAAGAAGAAGGAATATAAAGAAGAAAGAAAGAAAGAAGGATAGAAAGAAAAAGAAAGAAAGAAGGGATGAAGAAAGAAAGAAAGAAAGAAAGAAAGAAAGAAAACAAGAAAAGAAAGAAAGGATAAGAAAGAAAGAAAGAAGGGAAGAAAAAGAAAGAAAGAAGGGATGGAAGAAAGAAAGAAAGAAAGAAAGCAAAGAAAGAAAGAAAGTGGATGAAAAGAAAGAGCATGGAGAAGGAAAGAAAGAAAGAAAAGAAAGAAAGAAAGAAAAAGTATGATGAAAGAAGAAATTGAAAGACAGAGAAGAAAAGAAAAAGAAAGAAAGAAAGAAAGAAAGAAAGTTGAAAGAAAGGGATGGAAAGAAGAAAGATAAAAGAAAAAGAAGGGTTGAAAGAAAGAAACAAAGAAAGAAAGATAGAAAGAAAGAAAGAAAGAAGGGATGGAAGGAAAGAAAGAAAGACAAAGAAAGAAAGAAAGAAAGAAGGGATGAAAAAAGAAAGAGAAGAAAGAAGGGATGGAAAGAGAAACAAAGGAAAAGGATGTTAGAAAGAAAAAGAAAGATAAGAAGGATAGAAGGAAAGAAGTAAAAGAAAGAAAGAAAGAAAGAAAGAAGGGATGAAAGAAAGATAGAAACAAAGAGAAAGATAGAAAGAAAAGAAAGAAGGGAAAAGAAGGAAAAAGAAAGAAAAGAAAGAAAGAAAAAGAAAAATAGAAAAGAAAAGATAGAAAGATAGAAAGAAATAAAGAAAGAAAGAAAAATAGAAAGAAAAAAGATAAAGAAAGTAAAGAAGGAAATGAATAGAAATAACAGAAAGAAAAGAAAGAAAGAAAATGAGAAAGAAAAGGATGAGAAAAAGAAAGAAGAAAGGATAGAAAAAACAGATAAAATAGAAAAAGAAAGAGTGAGCAAAGAAGGGAAGGAAAGAAAGAAAGAAAGAAAGAAAGGATAGAAAGAAAGAAGGGATGAGAAAAATAAGAGCAAAGAAGGGACAGAAAAAAGAGAAGGAAAGAAGGGAGGAAAGAAGAAAAAGAAAGAAAGAAAGAAGGGATGAAAGAAAAAGAAAGAAAGAAAGAAGGGATGAAAAGAAAAGAAATAAAGAAAGAAAAAGAAAAATGTATTGATGAAAGGAAGAAAGAAAGAAAGAAAGAAAGAAAGAAAGAATATGTAGAAAGAAGTGTAGAAAGTGAAGGAAGAAAAGAAAGATAGATAGGAAAGAGGTGAAAGTATTAGACAAAGAAAGTGTAGGATGTGTAGAAAGTGTAGAAAATGTAGAAAAAGAAGTAAGAGTAGTAAGAGTAGAAAGAAAGAAAGTACAGGAGTGCGTAGGTGTAGAAAGAGTAGAAAGTGTAGAAAGATAGAAAGAAACAAGAAGGGATGAAAGAAAAGAAAGAAAAAGAAAGAAAGGATGAGCACATAGAAAGAAAGAAAGAAAGATGTGAGAGAAAGAAAAAAAGAAAGAAAGAAAGAAAGAAAGAAAAGAAGTATTAAAAGAATGCAAGAAAGAAAGAGAAGAGATGAAAGAAAAAGATGAAAGGAAGAAATAAAAGAAAGAAAGAAGGATAAAAGAAAGAAAGAAGGGGAGAAGAAAAAGAAAGAAAGAAAGAAAGAAGGGATGAAAGAAAAAGAAAGAAAGAAAGAGTGAACAGATCTGATAAATAGAACAAAGAAAGAAGGGATGAAAGAAAGAAGGGATGAAAGAAAGAAAGAAAGAAAGAAAGAAAAGAAAGGAGTAAAGGGATGCAAGAAAGCAAAAGAAAGAAAAGAAAGAAGGGGAAGAAAGAAACAAAGAAAGAAAGAAGGGAAAAGAAAGAAAAAGAAAGAAGCATGGATGAAAGTAAGAATGAATATGAAAGATAGAAAGAGTAACATATAGTGAAGATAGAAAGAAAAAGAGTAGTAGAAGGAAAGAAAAAGAAAGAAAGAAAGAAAGAAAGAAGAAAGAAAAGAAAGAAAAGAAAGAAAGAGAGAAGGATGAAAAAAAAAAGAAAGCAGACTATAAAAGAAAAGATAGGTAAATAAAAAGAAAAGAAAGATAGAAAAGAAAGAAGCGGGACAGAAAGAAAGATAGAAAGAAAGAAGGATAGAAAGAAAGAAAAAGAAAGAAAGAGCAGAAAACAAGAAAGAAAGAAAGCATACTGAGAAAGAAGGGATGAAAGAAAAGAAAGAAAGAAAGAAAGAAAAAGAAAGAAAGAAGGGATGAAAAAGAAAGGAAAAGAAGGATGAAGGAAAGAAAGGATAAGAAAGAAAGAAAGAGAAAGAAAGAAAGAAGCGCTGGATGAAAAGAGAGAATTGAAAGAAAAGAAGGATGGGAAAGAAAAAAGAAAGAAAGAAAGAAAGAAAGAAGGATATATATATACATTAAGAAAGAAACAAAAGAAAGAAAGATAGAAAAAAGAAAGATCGAAGCATAATGGAAGGGAAAAGAAGGAATAGAGAAGAAAGAAAGAAAGAAAGAAAGAAAAGATAGAAAGAAGAAGATAGAAAGAAAGAGAAAGAAAGAAAGAAAAAGAAAGTAAGGACAGCAAGAAAGAGAAAGAAAGAAAGAAAGAAGGATGAAAAAGAAAGAAAGAAAGTAAGGATGAAAGAAAGAAAGAAAGAAAGATAGAAAGAAAGAAAAGAAGGGATGAAGGAAAGAAAGAAAGAAAGAAAGAAAGAAAGAAAGAAAGAAAGAAAGAAAATAGAAAGAAAGATAGAAAGAAATAGTGGAAAGAAAGAGTGAGAAAGAAAGAAAGCAAAGAAAGAAAGAAGTGAATAAAATAAGAAACAAAGAAAGAAAGAAAGAAAGAAAGCAGAAAGAAAGAAAGAAAAATAGAAAGAAAGATAGAAATATATATAGGAAAGAAAGATAGAAAAAGAAAGATAGAAAAATAGAAAAAGAAAGAAAGAAAGAAAGAAAGAAAGAAGGGATGAAAGAAAGAAAGAAAGAAAGATAGAAAGAGCATGATGAAAGAAAAGAAAGAAAGAAAGGATGAGAAGAAGGGATAAAAAAAAGAAAGAAAGAAAGAAGGGATGAAAGAAAAGAAAGAAAGAAAGAATGGATGTAGGAACAAAAAAGAAAGAAGAGATGAAAAGAAAAGAAAAAGCAAAGAAAAGAAAGAAAGAAAGAAAGAAAGAAAGAAGACAAAAAGAAAAAAGAAGAATAATAAGAAAAAGGAAAGAAAGTAAGAAGGATGAAAGAAAAAGAAAGAAAGAAAGTATGAAGAAAGAGAAATAAAGAAAGGTAAGGATGAAGTAAAGAAGAAAAAGAAAGAAAGAAAGAAAGAAAAATAGAAAGAAAGATAGAAAGAAAGAGAGAAAGAAAGAAAGATAGAGAAAAGATAGAAAAAGAAAGACAGAAAATAGAAAAAGAAAGTAAGAAAGAAGAAAGAAAGAAGGCTATAGGAAAGAAAGAAAAAAGAAAGATAGAAAGAAAAAGAAGGATGAAAAAGAAAAAGAAAGAAAGAAAGAAAGGATGAAAGCATGGGATAAAAAAAGAAAGAAAGAAGGGATGAAAAAGAAAAAGAAAGAAAAAAAGAAAGAAAGAAAGAAGGACAAAGAACAAAGAAAGAAAGAAGAGATGAAAAAGAAAAAAAGAAAAAGGAAGAAATAAAGAGTATATGGATAAAAAAAGAAAAAGAAAGAAGGGAATAAAAGAAAAAGAAAGAAAAAGAAAGAAAGAAGGGATGAAAGAAAAGAAAGAAAGAAAGAAAGAAAGAAAGAAAGAAAGATGAAAGAAAAAGAAAGAAAGTATGAGATGAAAGAAAGAAAGAAAGAAAGAAAGAAGGGAAAGAACAAGAAGGGATGCAAGCAAAGAAAGAAAGAAAAAGAAAGATGGAAAGAAAAAAAGAAAGAAAGAAAGAAAGAAGGGATGAAAGAAGAAAGAAAGAAAGAAGGGATGAAAGTAAGAAAGAAGGAAAGAAAGAAAGAAAGAAAGAAAGAAAGAAGGGGTTGGTAGCAAGGGATGAAAGAAAAAGAAAGAAAGAAAAGAAACAAAGAAAAACAAAAGATAGAAAGAAAGAAGTATGAAAGAAAAAGAAAGAAAGAAGGACAGAAGATAAAGAAAGAAAGAAGGGAAGAAAGAAAGAAAGAAAGAAGAAAGTGAAAGAAGGGATGAAAGTAAAAGAAAAAGAAAAGAAGAGAAAGAAAGAGCAGCAGCAGCAAGAGAAAGTATATGAAAGAAAGAAAGAAAGAGAAACAAAGAAACAAAGAAAGTAAGAATAAAAGAAAGAAGTGATGAAAGAAAGAAAGAAAGAAGGGGCAGGAAGAGTATGGATGAAAGAAAAAGAAAGAAAGAAAGCAAAGAAGTGGATGAAAGAGACAAAGAAAGATAAGAAAGAAAGAAGGGATGAAAGAAAAAGAAAAGAAAGAAAGAAGGGATGAAAGAAATAAAGATAGAAAGAAAGAAAGAAAGAAAGATGGGTTGGAGAAAGAAAAAGAAAGAAAGAAAGAAAGAAAGAAAGAAGGGATGAAAGGGAAGGAAGAAAGAAAGAAGAAAGAGCAGAGAAAGAAGTGATGAAAGAAAGAAAGAAAGAAAGAAAGAAAGAAAGAAAAATAGAAAGAAAGAGAGAAAGAATAGAAAAGGGTATGGTTACAAAGAATAAAGAAAGAATAAAGAAAGAAAGAAGGGATGTAAAGAAAGAAAGAAAGAAAGAAAGCAGCATGGATGGAAAGAAAAAGAAAGAAAGAAGGGATGAAAGAATGAAAGAAAGAGGAAAGAAAGAAGGGATGTGAAAGAAAAAAGAAAGAAAAAGAAAGAAGGAGTAGTTGACAAAGGAACAAAGATAAAAGAAGAGATGAAAGAAAAAGAAAAAGGTGAAAGAAAGAAGGAAATAAATAAAGAAAGAAAGAAAGAAAGAAAGAAGGGATAAAAAAGAAAGCATGATGAAAGAAAAAAGAAAGAAAAAGAAAGAAAGTTATGATGAAAGAAAAAGAAAGCAAAGAAAGAAAGAAATATGATGAAAGAAAAAGAAAGAAGATAAAGAAATGAAAAGAAAGAGCAAAAGTAAAGAAAAGTATGATGAAAGAAAAGAAAGAAAGATAAAAAGAAAGCAAGAAAAGCAAAGAAAGAAAGAAAGTATGACAAGATAGAAAGAAAGAAAGAAAGAAAGTTATAAGGGATGAAAGAAAAGAAAGAAAGATAAAAAGAAAGAAGGAAAGAAAGAAAAAAGAAAGAAAGAAAGAAGGGATGAAAGAAAGAAAGAAAGAAAGGAAAGAAAGAAAGAAAGTAAAAGAAAGAAAAAGGAAGGAAAGATAAGAAAGAAGTGATAAAAAAGAAAGAAAGAAGGGATGAAAGAAAGAAAGAAAGAAAGAAAAGAAAGAAGGATGAAAGAAAAAGAGGCAAGAAAGAAAGAAAGAAAGAAAGTAAGGATGAAAGAAAAAAGAAAGAAAGAAAGAAGGTTGAAAGAAAAAGAAAGAAAGAAAGAAAGAAAGAAAGTAAGAAAGAAGGGATGAAAAGCAAGAAAAAGAAATGCAAGAAAGAAAGAAAGATAGTGGAAATATAAAAATAGAAAGAAAGATAGAAAGAAAAAGTTACAAAGAAAGAAAGATAGAAAGAAAGATAGAAAAAGAAAGATAGAAAAGTAGAAAAAGAAAGAAAGAAAGAAAAAGAAAGAAAGAAGGGATGAAAGAAAGAAAGAAAGAAAGAAAGAAAGACAGAAAGAAAGATAGAAAGAAATAAGTGATGAAAGAAAAATAAAGAAAGAAAGAAAGGATGAAAGAAGGGATAAAAAGAAAGAAAGAAAGAGAAAGAATGGATGAAAGAAAAGAGAGAAGAAGAAAGAAAGAAAGAAAGAAGGGATGAAAGTACAAAGAAAGAAAGAAGAGATGAAAGAAAAAGAAAAAGAAGAAATAAAGAAAGAAAGAAGGGATAAAAAGAAAGAAAGGGATGTAGAAAGAAAAAAGAAAAGAAAAAGAAAGAGTATGGATGAAAGAAAGAAAAGAAAGAAAGAAAGAAAAAGAAGGGATGAAAGAACAAAAGAAAGAAAGAAAGAAAGAAAGAAAGAAGGATGAAAAAGAAAGAAAGAAAGAAAGAAAGAAGGGATGTGAAAAGAAAGAAAGCAAAGAAGAAGGAAAGAAAAAGAAAGAAAGAAAGAAGGGATGAAAGAAAAAGAAAGAAAGAAGGGATGAAAGAAAGAATGAAAGAAAGAAAGAAAGTTGAAAGAAGGGTTAAAAGAAAGAAGGGATGAAAGAAAAAGAAAGAAAGAAAGAAAGAAAGAAAGGATGAGAAAAAAGAAAGAAAGAAAGAAAGAAAGAATGGGATGAAAGAACAAAGAAAGAAAGAAAGAAAGAAAGACAGGATGAAAGAAAAAGAGCAAAGAAAGAGAAAGAAAGAAGGAATAAAAGAAAAGAAAGAAAGAAAAAGAAAGAAGGAAAGAAAAGAAAGAAAGAAAGAAGGGATGAAAGAAAAAGAAAGAAAGAAGGATGAAAGAAAGAAAGAAAGAAAGAAGGACAGGTTATAAGAAGGGTTGAAAGAAAGAAGGATGAAAGAAAAAGAAAGAAAGAAACAAAAGAAAAACAAAAGAAAGATAAAAAAGAGCAAGGGATGAAAGAAAAAGAAAGAAAGAAAACAAAAGAAACAAAAGAAAGATAAAAAAGAAAGAAGGGATGAAAGAAAAAAAGAAAGAAAGAAGGATAGAACAAAGAAAGAAAGAAAGAAAGAAAGAAGGGTTGGAAAGAACAAGAAAGAAAGAAAGAAAAAGAAGATGAAAGAAAGAAAGAAAGAAAGAAAGAAGGGATGAAAGAAAAAGAAAGAAAGAAGGGATGAAAGAATGAAAGAAAGAAAGATAGAAAGAAAGAAGGGATGAAAGAAAAAGAAAGAAAGAAAGAAGGGAGGAAAGAACAAAAGAAAGAAAGAAGAGATGAAAGAAAAAGGAAGAAAGAAAGAAAGAAAGAAAGAAAGAAAGAAGGGATAAAAAAGAAAGAAGGGATGAAAGAAAAAGAAAGAAAAAGAAAGAAAGAAAGAAAGAGAAGGGATGAAAGAAAATAAGAAAGAAAGAAAGAAAGAAGGGATGAAAGAAAAGAAAGAAAGATAAAAGAAAGAAGGAAAGAAAGAAGAAAGAAAAGAAAGAAAGAAGGGATGTAAAAGAAAAAGAAAGAAAGAAAGAAAGAAAGAAAGAAAGAAAGAAAGAAGGATGAAAGAAAAGAGTACAAATGAAAGTTGAAAGTAAGGGAAAGAAAGAAAAAGAAAGAGTATGGATGAAAGAAAGAAAGAAAGCAGGCAGAAAGAGAAAAAGAAAGAAATAAAGAAAGAAAGAAGGGATAAAAAAAGAAAGAAAGAAGGGATATAGAAAAGAAAGAAAGAAAGAAAGAAAGGATGAAAGAAAAAAGAAAGAAAGAAAAAGAAAGAAAGAAAGAAGGATGAAAGAAAGAAAGAAAAGAAAGAAAGAAAGAAAGAAAGAAAGGAAGGGATGGAAGAAAAAGAGAAGGATAAAAGAAGAAAGAAAGAAAGAAAGCAGGAAAAGAAGGACAGAAAAGAAAGAAAGATAAAAGAAAGGAAAGAAAAAGAGAAAGAAAGATGGGATGAAAGAAAGAATGAAAGAAAGAAAGAAAGAAAGAAAGAAAGAAAGAAAGAAAGAAAGAAGGGATGAAAGAAAAAAGAAAGATAAAAAGAAAGAAGGAAAGAAAGAAAAAGAAAGAAAGAAAGAAGGGATGAGTAGAAAGAAAAAAAGAAAGAAAGAAAGAAAGAAGGAAAAAAGAAAGAAAGAAGGGATGAAAGAAAAAGAAAGAAGATGGAAAGAAAGAAAAAGAAAAGAAAGAAAGAAGGGATGAAAGAACAAAGAAAGAAAGAAAGAAAAGTAAGAAAGGATGAAAGAAAAAGAAAGAAGTATAAGGACAGAGCAAGAAAAGAAAGAAAAAGAAAGAAGGAAAGAAAAGAAAGAAAATATGGAAGACAAAGAAAAAGAGAAAGAAGGGATAAGAGCAGAAAAAGAAAGAAAGAAAGAAAGAAAGAAAGAAAGAAGGGTTGAAAGAAAGAAGGACAGCAGAAAAAGAAAAACAAAGAAAGATAAAAGAAAGAAGGATGAAAGAAAAAGAAAGAGAAAGAAAGAAAGAAGGGGATGAAAGAAAAAAAAGAAAGAAAGAAAGAAAGAAAGAAAGAAAGAAGGGGTTGAAAGAAAAAGAAAAGAGTAGCATAGAAGGATGAAAAGGAAGGAAGAAAGAAAGAAAGAAAGAAAGATAGAAAAGAAGGGATGAAAGAAAGAAAGAAAAATAGAAAAGAAAGATAGAAAGAAGGGGTTGAAAGAAAGAAAGAAAGAAAGAAAGAAAGAAAGGATGAATAAAAGAACGATGAAAGAAAGAAAGATAAAAGCAGTTAGCTGAAAGAAAAGAAAGAAAGAAAGAAGGGATGAAAGAAAGAAAGAAAGAAAGTTAGAAAAATAGAAAGTAAAGAAAGAAAGAAAGAAGGACAAAGAGCAAAAAGAAGTGTAAGTAGTATGTGTAGTAGGTCTAGTAGTAGTAGTAGTATGTAGTAGGTCTAGTAGTAGTAGTATGTAGTAGTATGTGTAGTAGGTCTAGTAGTAGTATATGTGTAGGTCTCGTGAGTAGTAGTATGTGTAGTAAATCTGTAGTAGTATGTAGTAGGTCTCTATTATACTTCCTATCCATTACTTGCCTAATACACATACTATTGAGCACTATTTCCATTACATATTATTTATATAATATTTTTAATTCCATTACACATATTATTTCCACACACATACTACCACTGATTAGACTGCCACACACACTACTACTACTAGACCTACTCTGGAGCAGTATGCAGTAGGAGTAGCATGTGTAGTGAGGAGCAGGGCAGTAGGTCCAGCAGCAGCAGTAGCAGTAGTAGTAGCATGTGTAGTAGGTCCAGTATATGTAGTAGTAGTGTGTAGTAGGTGAGTAGTACGGTAGTAGAGAAGCAGTGTAGTGTAGAAGCAAGAGTAGTAAAGAGAAAACAGTAGTAGAGTAAAGATAGAGTAGTAGCAGGAGCAGTAGCAGGAGGTGTAGTAATGTGTAGTAAGTATAGTGCAAGAGTAGTATGTAGTAGGAGCAGTATGCAGTATGTGTGCAGTAGGAGCAGTGTAGTATGTGTAGTAGGAGAGTAAGAGTAGTATGTGTGTATGTGTAGTAGAGAAGGTAGTAGGAGTGAGTGTGGGTATGTGTAGTAGGAGCAGTAAGAGTAGTAAGAGTAGTAAGAGTAAAGAGGAGTAGTATGTGTAGGTAAGTATAGTATGTGTAGTAGGAGTAGTATGCAGTAAGAGTAGTGTAGTAAGAGTAGTATGTGTAGTAGGAGTAGTAAGAGTAGTATGTGTAGTATGTGTAGGAGAGTGTAGTATGTGTAGTATAGAGGGAGAAAATACAGGTATAGTATGCAGAGTAGTATGTGTAGTAAGAGTAGTATGTAGTATGTAGGAGTATGTAGTAAGAGGAGTATGTAGTATGTGTAGTAGGAGTAGTAGTATGTAGGAGTGGTAGTATGTAGTAGTAGTAGTAAGAGAAAAGAGTAGTAAGAGTAGTATGTGCAGTAGTAGTAGTATGTGTAGTAGGAGTAGTTTTTCTACAAAAAGGGATAAAAGAAAGAAAGAAAAAAGAAAGAAAGAAAGAAAGAAAGGATGAAAGAAAAAGAAAGAAAGAAAGATAAAAAGAAAGAAGGGATGAAAGAAAAAGAAAAGAAAGAAGGATAGAAAGAAAGAAAGAAAGAAAGAGCATGGTGCAGAAAAAGAAAGAAAGAAAGAAAGAAAGAGAAGGGATGAAAGAAAAAGAGAAAGAAAGAAAGAAAGAAAGAAAGAAAGAAAGAAGGGATGAAAAAGAAAGAAAGAAGGGATGAAAGAAAGAAACAAAGAAAGAAAATAGAAAGAAAGAAAGGAAAGAAAAGAAAGAAAGAAGGGATGAAGGAGAAAGTAAGAAAGAAAGAAAGAAAGAAAGAAAGAAAGATAGGAAAGAAAGATAGAAAGAAAGATAGAAAAAAAGAAAGATAGGAAAATAGAAAGAAAGAAAGAAAGAAAGAAAGAAAGAAAAAGAAAGAAAGAAGAGATGAAAGAAAGAAACAAAGAAAGAGAGAGGGAAAGAAAGAAAGAAGTGGATGAAGGAAAGAAAGAAA